>NW_027397068.1:76519240-76636416 GCF_003265705.2 Callorhinus ursinus
TGTGCAGTATTCCCCTAGCGCTGGAGTTCTCCCGTTCTCCTTGATCGATCAACTTGGTCTTGGCTTGCTGGCTGTTTGTGCTGATCTTCTGGGGGAGGGGCCTGTTGCTGTGGTTTCCAAATGTCTTTGCCGGAGGCGGAATTGCCCCGCCCTTGTCGGTCCGGGCTAAGGAAGCTGCTCCGGTTTGCTCTCAGGAGCTTTTGTTCCCTGCAAGCTCTCTGCACAGCCTTGGAGGACCAGGGCAGAAATGGTGGCCTCCCAATCTCTACCCGGAGGAGCCGAGAACTCGGGGCCCCGCTCCTCAGTGTGCCCCCAGAGAAAAGCAGTCACTTCCGTGTCCCCGGTCTCCGGCCGCACCCCGTGCTCACCCGGCCTGTGACCGAGCATTGCTATCTCTGGCACCCGACCCCGCGCGGAGTCTCCAAACCCAGCAGATCCCTGCGGTGCGCTCCCGCGCCGCTCCTCCCAGGGGAGGAAGGGGAGTCTCCCCGGCTCTGCTGCTTGTTGGGTCCCTGCTGGAGGAGCCGTGCCCCGACTGGGCCGCAGATCACAGTTTATGGCCACCCCGAGCTGAGAGCCCGCGACTCTGCTCCGTCTCTGCAGCCGGCTTCCCCGCTCCGATACCTGGGAGCTCTGGTGCACTCAGGCTCCCCCGGTCTTTCTGTGACCCCGAGGGTCCTGAGACCACACTGTCCCGGGAGGATTCCACCCCCCGCTTAGCCACTGCAGCGACGTCCCTCCACGGAGCCAACTTCTAAAAGGTCCGATTTTGTGCTCCGCGGCTCTAGCACTTGCCAGAAGCGGCCGGCGGAGGCCCCTCCCCCGCCGTCTATCCTCCCGAATATCGCCTCGGATTCACTTCTCCGCACGTCCTACCTTCCAGAAAGTGGTCACTTTTCTGTTCAGAGAGTTGTTGCTACTCTCTTCTTCGGTCTCCTGTTGAGTTCGTAGGTGTTCAGAATGGTTTGATCCCTATTCAGCTGAATTCCTGAGACCAGACGAAATCTAGGTCTCCTACTCCTCCGCCATCTTGCTCCGCCCCCCAATTAAATTAAATTCTTAAAAACTTAGTATTGTGTCCCAGGACCAGGCAGAATAATAAAAAATCTAATCAGAATTTAGTTTAAAGTTTAATTTTCTAAAAAAGAATGATCTAGAAACACCAGACATTAATGATTACTGAACCCTCGTGCAAATATACAATGAACACGTTTGTAAAAAGTACTTGGCTTTACAGCCATGTCAGTTTTAATATTATAGCTCATCCTAACTGATATCTAGGGTATTGGTTTAGTATTAACTTGAGGAAGAATGCCATCTACTGAGTCAATTACTGCATTAAACCATGACAGCACTAGCGTTGTACACTTAAAATGACAGAAATAAATTGGTCAAAATTAGTAAACAGTGTCAATAGAAAAATGTCTTTTTTTTCCCCAAACTGTTTTGCAAGCTAACACCAAGATCCCTCTGTACTCTGCCTGACGTTATTGGTTATGCTATAGGAAATTGCCACGGCTTTCCCACACAATATCTACACCAAAGAGATGATTAATTGATGATTTGTATAGCTGTATTATTGATAATTTATATAGCTCAATAAAGCTACATTAAGAATGTTATTCCAGTTCCCTTAAGTAATTAGATTACACATAATTTCTAAGACAGCAGGTTCACTAACCTTACGGATTTCTTTTACTCTTTTATAAAAGAAGTAATTCAAACAGCAAGAGATAACAAAATATACACTGCTACCCCATAAGAACATTTCATTATTTTTTGTTAATTTGTTTTTTATCTTTTCTAGTTGATGAACTAATTTTCTTATCAGTAAACAGCTATTCTTATTATTGACCTAGACCATCTATCATTTTGTTCTTATTTGTTCATTTGCATGAGTTTATAATCATTTCTTTTTACTTACCATTTCTGGGGTATTCCAAATGTTACCTTTATTATTTTTAAAGATTTATTTATTTATTGAGAGAGAGAGAAAGCGCTCATGGGGGGAGGGGCAGAGAGAGAGAGGGAGAGAGAGTCTCAACAGACTCCTGCTGCGCACAGTCTGACTCGGGGCCTTGATCCCATGACCCATGAGATCACCACCTGCATCAAAACCAAGAGTTGGTCGCTTAACTTACTGTGCCACCTAAGCACCCCTAAAATGCTAATTTTAAAATAGCAAGTATTACAAAACACAAAGTATAAAATTAAACCAAATTACAGTTCTATTATTGAGTAATAAATATATAAACATGATAATGAACATTACAGATTTTTTGTACATATAAAGGTAAAAAATAAAATTAATTGATTTAAATACACAAATAGCAAATGGGATTAAGCTCTACATGTTCTCATTTCCATTTGACAATATTCTATGAATATTTTCACACAGTTTAAATAATCTGCAACATATTGGTAACATACTAACCCAGGCCAAATCAGGCTTACTGCTTTGTAAAGAAAGTTTTATTGGCACATAATCATGCCTATTGTTTACAGGAAATCTAAAGGTGCTTTCATTGCTACAGGACCAGAGTTAAATAGCTGTGACAAAGACCATAAAACATACAAAACCTAACTTACTCTTTGTCCTTGTAGTGTAAACCCTGACAGTTGTTTTATTTTCCCCCTTGACTTGTTTTGATTGCCAACCACTTCAAAGACCACCATCTCAAATAAACACATTGCCAGCCACACAGTAGATGAAAAGTCAAGCCACCTCCCCCAACTGGGGCTTGATTCTTTTAGAGATTTTGGTTGATTTCTATAACTGCCCATTTG
Source organism: Callorhinus ursinus (assembly GCF_003265705.2). Lineage (NCBI taxonomy): Eukaryota > Metazoa > Chordata > Mammalia > Carnivora > Otariidae > Callorhinus > Callorhinus ursinus. The sequence continues at coordinate 76,522,028 of NW_027397068.1, forward strand.
GGCACTTGTTTTCTCTCTTCCCTGATTTAAATTCCTGCTCTTATGTTTTAAATTTACTAATAAAGAGTGAGCCCATGTATTAGTGGATTTGGTTTGCTAATATTTTGTTGAGGATTTTTGCATGTTGGCCTGTAGTTTTCTTTATTTGTAGTGTCTATCTAGTTTTGGTATTAGGATAATGCTGGCTTCATGGAATGAATTTGGAAATCTCCTTCCTCTTCTATTTTTTGGAAAAGTTTGAGAAGAATAAACATTAACTCTTCTTTCAATGTTTGGTAGAACACCTCTGTGAAGCCATCTGGTCCTGGACTTTTGTTTCTTGGGAATTTTTTGATTACTGATTCAATTTCATTGCTGGTAATCAGTCTGTCAAATTTTCTTTTGGTTTTTTTTTGGGGGGGGATTTTATTTATTTATTTATTTATTTGAGAGAGATAGAGAGTGGGGGGTAGCAGGGGAAGAGGAGCAAGCAGACTCCACACTGAGCATGGAGCCTGATGCAAGTCAACATCCCACAACCCTGAAATAATGACCTGAGCGGAAATCAAAAGTCAGATGCTTAACCGACTAAACCAAGCAAGCACCCCCCATTCAAATTTTCTATTTCTTCCTGCTTCAGTTTTGGGAGTTTATATGTTTCTAGGAATATATCCGTTTCTTCTAGGTTGTCCAATTTGTTGGTATATAATTTTCCATAATAGTCTCTTATAATCTTTTGTGTTTCTGTGATGTCATTTGTTATTTCTCTTCTTCCATTTCTAATTTTGTTTATTTGAGTCCTCTGTATCTGTTGTTTTTTGTTGTTGTTTTTTTTAAATGAGTCTGGCTAAAGGTTTATCAATTTTCTTGATCTTGTCAAAGAACCAGCTCCTGGTTTCATTGATCTGTTCTATTGCAGGTTTTGTTTTTGTTTTTTAATCTGCTGTGAACTTTATTATTTCCTTCCTTTTACCTGTTTGGGGTTTTGGTTGTCTTTTTTATTTTTTTTAGCTCCTTTAAGTGTAATGTTAATTTTTTATTTGAGATCTTTCTTGTTTCTTGAACTGGGCCTGTATTGTTATAAACTTCCCTCTTAGAACTACTTTTGCTGCATCCCAAAGATGTTGGACCATTGTGTTTTCATTTTCATTTATTTCCATGTATTTTTTTCAATTTCCTCTTTGATTTCTTGGTTGATCCATTCATTGTTTAGTAACATGTTATTTCACCTCCATGTATTTGTGGTCTTACTAGTTGTTTTTTTTTTTTTCTTATGGTTGATTTCTGGTTTCATAGTGTTGGGGTCAGAAAAGATGCATGGTAAGACTTTGATATTTTTGAATTCGTTGAGACTTGTTCTGTGACCTAATATGTAATTTATTCTGGAGAATGTTCCATGTGCACTTGAAAAGAATGTGTATTCTGCTGTTTTAGGATGGAAAGGTCTGTATATATCTGCTATATTCATCTGGTCCAATGTCTCATTCTAAGTCACTGTTTCCTTGACTGTTTGGATCGTCTACCATTTATGTAAGTGAAGTGTTAAGTTCCCCTACTATTATTGTATTACTATTGATTAGTTCTTCTATGTTTGTTACTAGCTGCTTTATATATTTTGATGCCTCCATGGTGGGTGCATAAGTATTTGCACTTATTATCTCCTCTTATTGGATGCTTCTTTTTTGAGTCTATAGTGTCCTTCTTGTCTCTTGTTACAGTCTTTTTTTATTCAAGTCTATTTTGTTTGACATAAGTATTGTTACCCCACCTTTCCTTCACTTTCATTTGCATGATGATGCTATTCCATCCCTTCGCTTCCAATTTGCATGTGTTTTTAGGTCTGAAATGACTCCCCTGTAGGCAGTATACAGATGGGTTTTGCTTTTCCATCCATTCTGTCACCATATGACTTTTGATTGCAGTGTTTAGTCCATTTACCCTCAAAGTAATTATTGATAAATATGTACTCATTGCCATTTTGTTACTTGTTTTGTTTTTGTTTTTATAGTTCCTTATTTTTTTCTTCTCTTGCTCTTTTCTTTCATGACTTGCTGGCTTTCTTTAGTGATGTACTTGGATTCTGTTCTCTTTGTTTTTGCATATCTGTTACCAGTTTTTTATTTGTGGTTACCATCAAGCTTATATATAACATATTATGCATATTGCTGTCTATATTACACTGATGGTTACCTACGCTTGAACCCATTCTTTACTCTTCCACCGCCCCCCCCCCAACCAACAGTTTAGGTGTATGGTACCATACTTCACATTCTTTCATTTTGTGAGTCCCTTGACAGATTTTTATAGATATATTTAATTTTACTGCTTTTGTGCTTCCTACTTTTCTTACTTACTCCTGCTTATGGTCTTTTCTTTTAACTCAAAGAGTCCTTTTTAACATTTCTTGTAAGGCTGGTTTGGTGGTCATGAATTCTCTCAACTTTTGTTTGTCTGGGAAACTTACCTCTTCTTCATTCTGAATGATAGCCTTGCTGGATAGAGTATTCTTGGCTGCAGGGTTTTTTTTTTTTTTTTCCTTTCAGCACTTTGAATATACTATGCCACTCTCTTCTGACCTGTAAAGTTTCTGCTGAAAAATCAGCTGATAGCCTTATGGGGTTTCCCTGGTATGTGATGGTTTCTTTTCTCTTGGTGTTTTTGAAATTATCTGTTTATCACTACTTTTTGCCATTTTAATTGTTCTGTGTCTTAGTGTGGGCCTTCTTAGGTTGATTTTGTTAGGGGTTCTGTGTGATTCCTGGATCCAGATTTGTTTCCTTCTCCAGATTCAAGAAGTTTTTGGCTATTATTTCATCTAATAAATTTTCTGGTCCCTTTTCTCTCTGTTATCCTTCTGGGATTCCTATAATGTGAATGTTATTATACTTGATAGTGTCACTGAGTTCTCTAAGTCTGTTTTCATTTATTATTACTTTTTTTCTCTCTCCTGTTCAGCTAATTGCTTTTCATTATTCCTCCAAGTCACTGATCTATTCTTCTACTTCCTCTAATCTACTATTTATTTCATCTAGTATATTTTTAATTTTAGTTATTGAGTTCTTCATCGCTGATTGATTCTTTTGTATGTTTTCTATCTCTTTGCTGAGAGTCTCAGTGCGGTACTCCACTCACTTCTCAATTCCAGTGAGTAACTTTATGACCATTACTTTCATTTCTCTATCAGGTACACTACTTATCTCTATGTCTCTTTTGTTTCTTGTTGTGGTTTTGTCTTGTTCTTTCTTTGGAAACATATTCCTCTGTCTCCCCATTTGTCTAATTCTTGGCATCTGTGTCTGTGTGTTAAGAAAGTCAGTTACATCCCCTCTTCTTGAAAGTAGAGGCCTTATGAAGAAAAGATCCTGCAGTGCCCTGCAGTGTAATGTACCCTGTTCACCAGAACCTGACACTTCAAGGGTGTCTCCTATGTGTGTTGTGTATACCCTACGGTTGTGGCTGAGCTGTTTTTGCCTTCATCCCAGTCCTCTACCGTGGCTATCTTTGTTGGAAGCAGGACTTAGTCCCTTTGTCATTAGTGGGCCAGTCTGGGACAGCCTTGGGCTTGAGTTGAGTCAGACCTGGTGTTTGCCAGAGGTGCAGTAGCATGGAACTTTGGGGCATTTTTCCCTATGTTGTCCCCTGAGAAGCTTTTATTGGTGGGCAGGTCCTACAGTCAGAGCAGATGTCTGCTCCCAGCCATTGCTGGGGCTGTAGTCAGAATGACATGTGTGGTTACCTTCCCCTCTCCTTGGGGCAGGAGTCACTTTGGAGTGCTGCTGGCCTTTGTCAGGGCTGTTTCCACACTGCCAGGTTTGTGACACCATTTTGGATGTGCTCCAGCCAAGGGCATATCGGTTGGGGAAGGGCTGCAGAACACTGGGGCAGGGTGCCTGGTGGAAGCAGTTTGCACAGGTTCTAGGGGAGGGACCTAGAGCAACTTTAGAAAACTCTTGTCATGGGGCTGGAGGAAGAGTCTACAGGATAGTGTGGGGGCAGGGTGCATGGTGCCAACAAGATTTGGGTGGGTTTGTTATGGGAGGAAACCTGGAACCAAGGCTTGGCTGGAGGGAACGTATCTGCAGGAGAACACAGGGTATGCTCTTAGCAAGTTAGGTGGAGAGTGTTGGCATTGTGGTAGTTCCTGCTGGTTTTTTTGTATCTAGGATCGGCAGGGGAGGAAATTGGCACTTGGGAGTTCTTTTATTTCTGGAGCATTCTTCCAAAGATTCCTGCCCTTCCAGCACATGCTCTGAGATTAGTAAAGAAATCTTCCCATATAACCCAGGCATTTTTCAGACTGCTAGTTCTGTGCTGTATCTCTGGGGGGCTGTTTGTTGTTACCTCTTTGAATGCAGGGACTCAGTTTCCTATGGCCCTTCAGGCTCTCTGAGACCCACTGTTTTTTAAAATTCCAGGTGTTAAGCCCTGCAGATTGCAAGAACTCACAAAATTAGCTCCTTCTGATTTTCAAAGCCAGATGTTATGGGTACTCGGCTTCCCCGTGCCTGGGTTCCTGATATGAGCATCTTTTTCTCCTTCCTCTCTGTGCCCAGGCATTCTTCCTTTTTCCTAACAGGTCTCAGTCATTCCTACCCTCTTCAATGTGGTCTCTTCTCTGTATTTAGTTGTGGAGAGGCTGTTCTGCCAGTCTCTGCGTCATTTTCTGGGTACTTACACTGATGTGGGTGTTACCTAGTTCTATCTGAGGGAGAAGGTGAGCTTAGGATCCTCCTACTCTGCCATATTCCTGTTTTATGTTTTTAAACCTATACATGCAGACATGCACACCATGGACACCTTTATTTCAGGATACGTGAATAGACATCAAAATATATTAATACTTTCATACTTCTATCATGTTATTATAAATAATTATATAACATTCAGGGCCTGGATCTAACAAATTCCTATTTTCTATTGTAGGATATTTTTATTGCTTTAACCTTTAAAACAAGTACTGTAAAAAGGAACACTGTTTTACTCGACATATGAATATCCATACCTTAATGATTTGTCTACTATAAATTACAAAAGGTAAATTTATTGCCTCAAAAATATGTAATATGCAACTGTTTATCTAGTCTATTTATCTCTGTCCCTGTTCTGTCTCATCTATCAATTATCTATTTACTAATTTAGATATATATGTCAAATTGTCATTCAGAGTAGTTGTGTAATCATAAATTTCATAATTGTAAATACTTAAATACAATATACCTTAAATATTTAAAATTCAAAGATATTTTTAAAAGAGACCATCAATTCAAAACTTTGGAAAAACTAAGAAATAAATGAAGGGAAAGAGAAAGAAAGAATAATGACAAGAGCAGAAGTACATTAATTTGAAATTGGGTATAATAACTAAAAAAATAAATATAATTTATTCTTGTCTGTGGAAAAATAATATTTCAATAGAGAAAACACTAGGTGTCTTAGGAAAATAAAGAAGTATAATTTCATAGAATTACAACTGAAAATGGGTACATAGCTATAGATTTGAAGGAGATGCAAATACAAATATTAAATATGTTGATCAATTTTCTTCAAATATATTTGAAAAGCTGTGTGAAAGGGAAATTTTCTGGACAAATATAGCCTAACACAAATGACTGCTTCATGTAATCTAAAGTGATCAATCACCCTGTAAGAAATTTAGGTGTTAGAAACTGCAGGTCTATTCCATTTCACAAGTGGACTCTATCAAAACTTCAAGGAACATTTAACTACTAAGCTTCTTTTATGTAGCAAATATAACACTTCCATAAAGTCCTGAAAGAGATAACAGAAAGGGAAGCTGCAGACCATTACGGGCATAAATCACTTAGACTGCTTCCCTCCAGGATTTCAAGGATGATTCAGTTTATTTGAAAACCTAGTAAAAACTGGACTCTCTTAATGGGTCCAAAGACAGGGAGACATCTTATTATTTCTTCATAAAATAAAATAATTCTTTTTTTAAATTTTTTATTGTTATGTTAATCACCATACATTACATCATTAGTTTTTGATGCAGTGTTCCATGATTCACTGTTTGTTCATAACACCTAGTGCTCCATGCAGAACATGCCCTCCTCAATACCCATCACCAGGCTAACCCATCCCCCTACCCTCCTCCCCTCTAGAACCCTCAGTTTGTTTTTCAGAGTCCATCATCTCTCATGGTTCGTCTCCCCCTCTGACTTACTCCCCTTCATTCTTCCTCTCCTGTTATCTTCTTCTTTTTCTTTTTTCTTAAAATATGTTGCGTTATTTGTTTCAGAAGTACAGATCTGTGATTCAACAGTCTTGCACAATTCACAGCGCTCACCGTAGCACATACCCTCCCCAATGTCTATCACCCAGCCACCCCATCCCTCCCACCCCCAACCACTCCAGTAACACTCAGTTTCTTTCCTGAGATTAAGAATTCCTCCTATCAGTGAGGACATAGGATACACGTCCTTCTCTGATTGACTTATTTCACTCAGCATAACACCCTCCAGTTCCATCCACGTCGTTGCAAATGGCAAGATCTCATTCCTTTTGATGGCTGCATAATATTCCATTGTGTATATATACCACATCTTCTTTATCCATTCTTCAAAACAGAAGTCTATGTCATACATAATATGAAACACTGGAAAACATCATAGTCTGCTGAGAAACAATTTCAGTACATCCACTGACACCAGTTTGGTTCATCAGTTGTAAAAGATACAGTCGTTGATATTATACAAGCAAAAGTAATGTGGTAAATCATGAAAAGAGAAAATAAAATTTCATTGTTTACCTGATATATTTCTATGTATAACAGAAAAGCTGAATGGCATCAGTTACAAATTACTTGTAACAAGATAAATTATCAAACAGACTGATTAGAAATTAATATGCAAAAATCAATAACTACATACAACAATTTAAATTATACTTAAGAAAACTGATTTGCAGTAAAGACAAATAAAATTAGAAATAAAAAAATCTATTAAGGGGCACGAAATAAAATTTGAGTTAAGTGTAAAAGCATCGTTTTGTTTGAACAAGAAGTCTGCATTTTGTAAAAAATAATAACAATAATCCATCCTAATTTTTTTTAAATCCATTGCTATGTTTTTGTACTGCCACTTTTTCTAGAATTAGCAGGCTGACTGTAAAGTGTTCTAACATAATAAGCATGATTTAATTGTTGGGAAGACTCTGGAACCTGAGAAGAGCAGGCAAAAACATAATCTAACAGATGTGTTAGATATTAGTCCACAGTATTTTCAAAAGATAATACTAGTTTGTGGAAATATGTCATTAGATTAACAAAACAAACTTGATGTTCTGCAAACGGATCTGCACTCACATAGAAATAGTAGTATATGACAAAGAAGTGAGCATTTCAATGCGTGGGCAAGGATGCCTTATGAGGTAATCAATATGAAGAAAACCTAATAGCAAATCTAGTAGTGAAATAGGCAATGGATATGAACAAACTATCTCCTAATTAAGTGACCCGAGTGCTTAAAAACATTTGAAAATATGCTCAATCTTACTCTTAATTGAATCTATACAATGAAATAAAAATGAGGATCTTTGGAAGCCAGTAGATTCTCAGGAATCAAGAAGTTAGACACAGTTCATTGTTGTCTTCATTCGATGTAAAGAACTTCATACAGTTTAGGGAGAAATAGGGGTTATTGAAACCTCTCTGACCGTGGTTATCAAAAATGGAAAATTCACACACTATTAACCATAGTTACCAAAACTTAAAATGTACATACTATTTGACTGCAGTCTCACTTCCAAGTGTCTAGCTAACAGAAACTTGCAGGTATAGAGAAAAACACATCAGGGTGTTTACGGTCATTACAAAGTACTGGAAACTATTTAAAAAGCTATTGGTGAAGCAAACCTTAAATGAACTGCAGGATGTATGCAAAAAAATACTCTGCAAATGCTCAAAAGGATGAAATAAATCTACATTTGCTACTCAAGAGACATCCCAGAAATATTCTTGAGTAGAAAGGCAAGTTGTTGAAAGTATTAAACCATGCATTCTCTTGCAAAAACATCATAAATGAGAATGTGAGTATAAAAATTAAGTACAGAAATTAATATGTACCAACATTTTCTGAAAAGATACACAAGAAAAATTGCTTGCAATTCTGGGAGGAAGAAGGTTAATTTTTAATTCATGAACTACATGATTTTTTTTCCTGAATGTGTATTACTATTTGAATATATATATATAAAAATACACACACATATACATATTCATATATATATACACACATATGTACATATATATATATATATACAGACATATATATGAAAACTAAACCATCTGGTTTATTTATTAATACTAAAATATATCAAAGGACCTAAAGGAAATAGTATTCATAGTGCTGAGGAAATAGTCCAGATTAATTTTAAGATAATTATCATATGTTTTCTTAAAAAGATCTGCTGTTCACATGGTCTCCTTGCATCTCTTAAGGCAAACACTCTCACCGGCATAGAGATTATAATCCTATTGCTCAAAGAGATGTAGATAAGTTAATCACCTAGAATGTGCGTACTTACAGTGCGAGCCTGTGAGGTGCATCGAATTTAGTCCAGGCTAACTTCATGGTAGAGAAAAACACATGTGTCCACTCTCTTGGTTATGTTGAAAGAGCTTCAAGTCTACCCATAATTGTGCCACTTGTGTTACTTTGGGCACATAACTGTCTCTAGGAAACTGAGAAATATATAGTTAAATTAATGGAATAAAGTGGCACTGAGTAAAAGCCTTTTATTGTATCCTTAATGTTGCCATTTCAATTTCAAAGTTTCAAAGTTAGAAGCCACCTCCAGAGCAATTTGCTCGATAAATGGTAATGAAGATTAAAAACAAAATTTTTCATCAACCGTGCATAATTTTATTTTCTTTTACTGTGTCTTGTTATTATGTTTTTGTATAATGTGGATTTAACTTGTCTGTTATCTTAATTTTTGCATTATCAATTTACTTCACATTGATTTTTCTGTTTTTTTCTTATACTCTAACTAAAAAAATATTTTATCCTTTTTGCACTCCTACTTAATCCTGATTCCACCTTACTTTAATATTTTGTAATTCTAAGAGTGAATTATTATAAGATAAAAATATAAATAAAATGTGTAATTTACTCTTTTGCTCAAAAACATAGTGGAAAATAGAAATAAATTAATAAAAAGACAGTTTCTGAGTCCTATTAAGAGTAATATCCACAAAGGAGCAACAAAATCTGTGAATTACAGAGAGCTAGCTGAGAGTAGTGCTAATGCCTTAAAAGTCGATCACATCTCAGTTAAATTGAGAGTCTGATCAAAAGGAGAAATTGTTTAAAAAAAAAGGAAAAAAGGAAAGAAAACCACAGGCTCCAAAAGGTACCACTTAGACTGAGTTCCCAAACCAGGGCTTCATACCCAATGTAATTGTACTTTCACATGCCCCAGAAATGTGGCCTTAACAGCCAGCCAGGAAACTCTTATTTCCTCCAGAACCAGTGAGTCTGTCACTTGGGTCCACCTTTTCATTCTCCGAAGAAAGAGGAGGTCATCTGTATGATAAGACCCCCAGCGTTCCCCCCCAGCAAACAGCCTCCTCTGGAACAATCCTTCTTTTGTTAGTAACTTTTTGTCTCACCCTTCCCGTCAATAAGAGCCTTCCGCTGTAAATAATCATACAGCACATACTCTGCCAAAAGCAGGCCAAGAGCATGATCTTTCTGAGTACCATTTATTAACACTGGTTTTATGAAATACTCAGCGCCCGGAATGTCCAGTTTTTTAAAAGTTCTTTGAATTAGTTGTTAAGCTACAAATGTTTATGTTCACAACCTGTAATCTCAGAAGGCATTCAATCAACAAATATTTATTTAGTTCTTATATGTGTTATGCACATGGAATGGTTCAACTCTAGCAACCCTTCCAACATTCCATGCATTCTTTTTTGTGTTCAGGTTATTGCATTGTTTAGAAATCACATTTCTATGTACACGATCAGTTCAAAAAAGAAAAAAAGTGCTGACATCTGACTTCTATCCCAAATTAACAGTTGCTCTCAGTTTGCTGGGATAGGTAATGCCTTTAACCTTATCTTTCTGTGTTGGCAAGCTGTTTTATGTTGTGTATGTGTATTTGTTTTAGTAGGTGGTTTAAAAGTTTAAATAGATTTTTCTTGCTGAGCTAAAACAAAAACAAAAACAAAAACCTTCCACTTTGTACAACTGGGATTGCCTCTCTACTTGCTAGATGCGGTGCTTCCCGATTCATGAATCATTTAATAAAGCCAATTAGATCTTCAAAAAAAGAGTAATATTCAACTGAGAATTATGAGTCATGTGGGAAAAAAAATCTTGCTATTTTTTTTTCTACATTGCCTAAGATTCCTATGTTGTACCTTAAATTCCAAAGTACGCGTTTAACACTTCACCAATAAATAAGATGTAAAATTATGGTTTCAATCCTTTAACACATTGGTCTACTTTAAGAGACATAATGTTATTCAGATTCCATTTCATTCAGTATTAATTTTGGTAATTTGTATTTTTCAAGGACAATGCATTTTATTTAACTTTTTTACTCTAATGAATAAAGTTGTTCACAACATTATTTTTATCATTTTAATATGTGAAATCTGCACTGATCATACCTTTTTAATTCCTAATTTTGGAGATATGTGTGCTCTCTCTTTTTTATCAATCTTTGAGGCTTACTAACTGCTCTTTTCAAAAGAGGAGTTTTTGACTTTGTGAATTTCCTCTTTTTTTGTTATTTTGTTGGTTCTGCTCTCTTCTTTATTATTTTCTTCCTTTATTTTACTTTAGGTTCACTTGATCATTTTTTCTATGACTTCACACATATGTTCATAATTGATATTTAGTATATTAATTTTCTTTTTCATATTATCCTTGATAGATCTTGTCAGTCTCCTGCCGAACTTAGAAAATGTATTGCTGAGTGCTCATTGTTTTTTCTATGCGTTGAAAGGTTTGTTAAATCTTGGAACTATTTTTTCATCAAAATATTTGTTAATTCCTTAAAATAAAGCCAATGAAGCCTGGAGTTTTATTTGTAGTAAGGTTTGTGATAAATTCAATGGTTACAGGATTGTCCAAATGTACTAGTTTTTTGTCTCAGATTAAGTAATGTGCATTTTTTCTTTGAATTTGTTCATAAAATCTAAATTTTCAATTACTTTTTGCAATAACATTGTCCCTCCTTTTTTATATTAATGTAAAAAGGACTTGTAATTCTTTTCCCTTTCTTAATTCCTGGTTTTTGAATATTTGTCTTTATCTTTTTTTTATTGACTACATGCCCAAATATCTATCAGTATCATTGATAATTACATCATTTCTTTGTTTCGTATGTCATTATTATTTTTTTCTTTTTTCTACATTAGATTTACATATTGTGAATCATTATATTTTCTCTTGTTATTTTTTTCTTCTAGTTTTTTAAGATGACCATTTAGGTCACTGATTTCCATTCTTTCTTCTTTCCTTTATATATGATATTTCATCTCAGTTATATGCATATTGATATGTCTATTTGATTCACTTATAATCACTGTGTATTTTATTATTTTCTTTTGACTGAGAAAACATCCCAACCACATTTTTGCTTGTCTTTTTTTGTAACTGCATTCAAAATTGACTGCACTGCATTTGAATATGGGTTGCCTGGTACCAAGTCCTTGAAGACATTACATTCTTTTGTTGCTTGATCGTTGTCGGCCTGACTTTTATTCTCTTTCACAAATCAGTGGCACTTAGCAACAGCCACCCAATTCTGCCTTTCTAATAGTTCCTATTCTGTCAGATGTGTGAGACATCATATGGGCACCCCCTTCCATTTTTGCTCCATGCCAGTTCTCCAAAGTGAAAACCTCAGCAAAAGTCGCACTGGGTGGGCACCCCAGGAATGCTGGGGCTCCACCCGCCAGCAGGGATGCAGTCCGTGCCTGGTGGACACCTCTGCTCCACAATTCCACTACAGGGTCTGCCTCCCAGGACAGCCTCTGACACCAGCTGTCACTGATCAGGGTCTCTACCTAGAAGGAGAACCAAAGACAAATCTTTGTGCAAGTAACTTTCTTGAGGAATGCATTGGTGTGGGCAAGGAGAGGAAAACAGGACGGGAAAACGGCGCCAGGTGTGATCTCTGTTACAGATCAGCTTCGGTTTGACCACCAAGCAGCTCTGGAGCTTCCTCTCATAGAAATGTCATGTGAGCTACAAATGTAGCCACACATGTGCACTAAAAGTGGTAGTCACACTTAAAAAAGTGAAAATGAGCAAAATTATTTTAAAGATATATTTTATTCCATCACGGTGTGCCTCTCTGCACTTGTTCACATTTAATTTAGAGCTATCAGGGCTTCTACAGCTAATGCAGCAGACAACTGAGAGCAGTTTCCTTTTCTACTAAAAATCATAATTTTACTTCAGTGATTCTGGCTCTTATTGTTTAGGAAAAATCATGTATGAACCAGCAAACTTCCATTTTCTTTAAGACTGTGGACAGTACTGAATGCGTGTACCACCGCTCTTATTTCTCATTGACCTGTGTTTTATAACTTGTGCCAGAAATCATGGGGACAGGAAAAGTATAAGAAATAGAAAGCAGGGACGCCTGGGCGGCTCAGTCATTAAGCTTCTGCCTTCGGCTCAGGTCATGGTCCCAGGATCCTGGGATCGAGCCCCGCATCGGGCTCCCTGCTCAGCGGGAAGCCTGCTTCTCCCTCTCCCGCTCCCCCTGCTCGTGTTCCCTCTCTCGCTCTCTCTCTGTCAAATAAATAAATAAAATCTTAAAAAAAAAAAGAAATAGAAAGCAAACATCAGTATTGATACTATCCTTTTCTCTTAAGAACATTATACTTGTCTACAGATAAATTAATGGAATTAATAAGGGAAATTAACAAAGTTTCTACATAACAGGATTCAAAAGAATGTATTTTTAGGTATCAACAATACACGAGAAAATATTTAAATAAAATATTTTAATAGCTACTTCATTAATCTTAATTACCTAGAAATAAATCTTCACAGAGGAGGAAAGTCAAGAGTCAATCAACGTCAGAAAATATGTTCAAATTCATCAATAATCAGAAAAGTGCAAATCAACAACAAAATGGGTTACCAGTCCACATCCTCCGGATTGGCAGACATTCGTGAGGATTTGGAGCATTAAGAACCTTACATACATTGCTAATTGAAGTGCCAATAGTACACACAAACTGGAAAATGACTGGCATTAACATGTAAATGTAGGCATGTGCTTATCCTACAACCCAGCAGCTAAATGGATGCTTTTACATATGCACCAAAAAGACATATTATAATGTTCATGCAACATTATCCATTAGAGCAAACCTGCAGCAACCTACATTGTCTATCTAATAAATAAAGATTGCCAAGTATGTATTCGATGGAATTCTATCACCAGGGAAAATAAAAATAGATTACCTAAAACATGTGCTAATTTCAAAAATGTAATGTTGAGTGAAGAGTGAGAAAAATACATATGGTATGATTCCATTTACATGTGGTTCAAAATCAAGACTAAACAGTATGTCTCTTAATCATACACACACACACACACACACACACACACACATCTATTCTATCTATGGAGAAAGGCAAAAGGATAAGTGACGCAAGAATTAGAATAACAGTTACTTCTAGGGAGAACACTGTCAGTTAGGATTGGCAAGAAGCAAGCAGCTGGTAAATTACTGATAATATTCTAATTTTATTATTTTATTATTCTTCAACCATTCAGAGCATTCCTAAATATTTTCTCTGTTCTGTTGCAATCATTTATTTCATAATAATAAATGGAAATCATATTCAGGAAGAATAACATTTATCAGAAAATTACTTATTCAAAATTAAAAATAACACAGGTAATAATTTAAATGAATGAAAGCTCATGATTTATGAATTACATTTGAGTGAAAATAAAAATCTAGCCTGGAACTAAGAGAAAAAATAAATCAAACGGAATATATTTAACTGGATACAAATATGCTTGTACATATATGCATATCAAATGATTATTGTAATATTTAAATAATAGCGATTTTGCATTTATTAAATACCTTCTAAATAACATGCATTAAGATGAGGCAATTTACATACCATATCTTAGTTAATGTTAAATCCCCATAAATTCTATAGCATTTTGTTTTTGTTGTTATTGGCTATATCATGTGTATGTCCTTATTTGGGGGAGCTTTAATAGACATTTAGGAAAGTAATTTTGTGTAGTTTTGTTTACCCTTTTCCCACTAATGTCTATTTGAGAGCTTTATTGAGTGATACTTTACATAGTATAAAATTCACCCCTTTTAAGTATATAATTAAATGACTTTAGTAAAATTACAGTGTGCAAATATTACAATATAGTTTTAGAACACTTCAGACATTGCCTCGAAACTGTAATTATCCACTACCACTCCAGGCCCAAGGCAGCTATTGATCCACTTTCTGTCTATAAATTTGCATTTTCTACATATTTCCTGTAAATTCATTCATAATCCATTCACATAAGCTTTTCTTTCTGGTTTCTATTATTTCCACTTATTGTAATGGTTCTGAGGTTGATCCACATTGTGGCATGTATTGAGAGTACTGGTCCTTATAGTTGCTGAATTGAATGCCCTTTTGTGAATATCCTATATTTTTTTATTCATTCCCTAGTTAATGGACACTTAAGTGGTTCTAGTTTGGGGTTGTTATGAATAATGCTGCTGCATTTCTGTGTCTATTCTAAGGAGTGGAATTGCTTGCTCTTATGGTAATTTATGTCTAACTTCTTTAAAAACGGCCACAATGTTTCCAAGGCATCTGTAACATTTTACATTTCCACTTGGAATACACAGAGTTTCCAGTTTCCCCACATGCTCACCAGCAATAGGTATTTTCCATGCTTTTGGTTACAGCCAGCCTAGTTTTCTCCCTGTCCATGACTTGTCTTTTCATTCCCTCCAGAGTGTTTTTTGAGGTGCAAAGGTTTTAAAACTTGACAAAGCCCAATTTTTCTTTGTTTTTCTTTTATGGATCATGATTTTGGTATTATGTCTAGTTTTTGATCAATACACAATCATGAAGATTGTCTCATAGTAATGTTTGCTCTAACATTTGCCTCTCTTTTAGACAGTATTACTATTTTCCTTTACCGATGAGGCTTAAAGTTGTAATATGACAGCCCAGAATCACACAGTGCGTAACGGAGGGAGCCAGGATTTGAACCTGGGATGATGGTATGAGCTGTTAGACACCCTGTAATACCGCTTCATGCATATTATACATCTGCTCTGTATAGACACATGACATCTCTGAGACTCAAAAATGAAGTTGATCATGCAGATGTGCAGTTTAGAGGTCAACAGAATAAGCAACCACGTGTCTTCACATACTCTTCATTAGTATGGAAATAGAGTTAGTTTAAAATGTTTAAATTAAATAATCCCGAACCTTCACTGAAGATTTCCTGCTACTTTTATGCACATGTTTCAACTGGGAGTTCTCTGTTCCTCCCCTGATCTGCTTCTCTCACATGGACACCCTATTCACTGATGTTCTGTGATGTGAAGTGCAGGTTACAGAGATAGCTGGAATGCCCAAGTGTAATATCCAGTAGCTATAATCTAGCAGGGGAGACAGATGTTCTAAAAAGGTCCCTGTCTCCCTAACAAGCTTTGTGTCATTAGTTGTCACTTAATTGTTAGAGCCTTCACAGTCTAACATTCTGTGACTGCAATGTGTGACCTGTAATTGAGGCGCAATACGTGGGAAAGAGAATTTGATTATAAGTTGGAAAATCCCGGAAACCTTTACAGAGGTGGTATTTGAGCTGCAACAGATACTCTAACTCCCTTATTGCTTTTAAGGCCCATTTTTGTATAAGGACCTTGAAAAATGTTTAAAGTTCATTGCTGAGCAGATCCTCTGAAGTTTCATGATGGCCTGTCTTCCTGATTTACAATCTCTAATGAGATTAATGGTTTGACGGATCACTGCTTTAATGATAAATAATAATAAAGTCCAGGGATGTGACAGTTCCTGTATTATACTTCATTCATATAGGAACCTTTATTTTATTCTTCCTTTTTCCTTCCACTCAAGCTAAAAGCCAAATCAGTAAAAGGTCAAGCTGACTGGTATGGATTATTATAATATTTTCCTCAACCTGTCCAGAGATCAGTAGTGAATGTCATCATCCATTCCCTGAAACATGGACACTAACTTCATTATCTTAATACATTAAAGAAAGCAGAGCCTAAAGCTATACCAATTTCATACTTCTACTCTCACAACTAACATTAGAATTTTTAAAATCTGGGCATTAAATTTTTTACAATAATTTCTTAGTAGAGCTGCTTTAGGATAGAATCTGAATCAAGCCCTCCCAATTTACTTTGACAGATATGTGAGTTTCAGATTTATGTTTCAGATTTATGTCTTTAAGAAAAGGCCAAATGATTATGCCCTGGTTGGAAACTCCAAAGAAAGAGAAATGCCCATACCGTATGCCCTGACCCAGTTCCTCGGTTCCAAATACAGATGTTGATCATCACAACCATAGAGATTGAAAAGCACCCGTAAACCATCCCTTCTCTGGTCACATATCTTCCAACCCCCAAGTAATTCTGGCAAGATAAGCCATTTTGGTAAGCATGAAATTAAAATACTATATGAAAATTATAAACCTTTATCACATGTTGGTTTGAAGTCACACCAGAATGGAATCTGAAATTTATTAGTTATAAGACAAAATTAATGATTTAACACATCTAAGGTTGACTGTTTTCTCTGTAATAATAACTACTCTGCATGCTTTTTGAGGAGAATAATGTCAATCTACCTACCTCAATGCCTGGATAACATGTAGTATCTGCTTTGTATAATTTGGTTTTGTTTGTTTGGATTGTAAAACACACATAATTTTCAAAGGTTCGTTAGGGACAGTCTAAATGTCAACATTGATAACATTTAATAACTACAAAGCAAAAGTATTATACAAAATATAATTTAACATTTCATTTATTAAATGTCCTATATTTAGATTTATATGTATTTTGATCTTATGATAATGAAATAATGCCACACACAACATACTATAAATACATTTTAGAAGGTGTTTCCCCTTTACAACACATTTTCTAGCTTTAGGAATTTATTTTACTACCAAAGCAGAGAGCTTACTGTTTAAAAAAAATAGAAAATGGTTTAAAAATTAAATTATTTAGAAATCTTAATGCAAGGAAATAAAGTTGACCCGCACCTAAAAAGATTCTCTCAATATCCGAATCATCATGATGCTCAACCATCAACACCAGTATACATTCCATGCGACACCAGACATCTTACTTCTATAATACACTTTATGTTTCTTAATGACTGTGATCTGTTGGCACCAGGATTGATGAATGATTCCTCTTTATATATTTTGCAAATGTAGCATATAGCTTTGTACAGTTCGAGTGAATGAAAGAATTAATGAATGGATAAACTTAAAGGAGTGAGTGAATCACGGTATTACATACATCGAAGGAATGCATTGTCTTATTCTGTAAAATACAATCCTTATCGAGGTTCTTCCTAAAGGGCAATCCATCGAGGAGATGAAGCTCCAGTCATCGGCTCACTGAGAAGATTTAAAAAGGTAACTGTGAATATTTTCCTAGAAATTCTGGCATCCCCAGTGATTGTTATTACAGAACACACTTGAAGAGGGAGATGGAAAAACTGGAAAGTATTTCATTTTATTTTTTTTAAAGATTTTATTTATTTATTTGAGAGAAAGAGATAGCAAGAGAGAGCACAAGCAGGGGGAACAGCAGAGGGAGAAGGAGAAGCAGACTCCCCGCCGAGCAGGGAGCCCGACGTGGGGCTCGATCCCGAGACCCCGTGATCATGACCTGAGCCGAAGACAGACGCTTACCCAACTGAGCCACCCAGGCGCCATGAATGTATTTTCAATACCAACACCAAATGATGAAGCAATGCAAAATTGTCCTATCAGAAGCTGTTGAAATAAGTTTCATTTGTAGAAAAGATAACTTTGGGAAAATACAAAATATGAAAGAGTGTTACATATATAAAGGAATTGGCTTTTTGTATACTCCCAAGAGGAAGGTCTGCCACCCAGGTTAGGTTTTGTAAGGAAATGCAGGTTAGAATTTTGGGGAGGTGCACTTTGACTGAATCTAAGAACCTTCTCACTGACATAGTTACCAAGTTAGGAAATACATTGCTCTCAATACTCCTGGTATCCAACATAGATGAGACACCATGATGGAAGGAATTCAAGATTCACATGGGAAGTTCCAGGATTATTTCCAACCCTATAATTCTGAGAATCTATGATTCAAAAAGAGAAGATCATTTTTTATACTCTAGCTTAACTCCATGAAATTTTTAAGCATTCGTGAAATACATTTATTAAAGAAAAAGCTGGTAAAGAGGCAATAATACCCCTCACTGCTGCTAAGTTTTCTAGGCCATGTGCTTGCACCAGGCCCTGAGGAATAGACACTTCTGTGTGTGTGTGTGTGTGTGTGTGTGTGTGTGTGTGTAATGTTTTCTTTTTGTTTTGTCTTTGATGGGAGGGATATTACAGGAGAGTTTTCTCATACTTTTCTAAGTGGTTATAAATTTGCAACTCTGAAACATTCACTCAATTTGCACAAGAACTGAAGAAATGAGGTAGCTTTTATTATTCACCCTGGGGGTTTTTATGTTCTGTATCCTTCAAATGCTGTCCATTAAAAAGGTCCCAGAGGAAATAGTGTCATCCACCAAGCCATCAACATTCATTCATGTTGATTTTCTTTAGAGGCTCTAACCGAGTATTGACCAACACCTCCTGTCACTGATGAGACTTGACACCAGCCAAGACTGGATGCTTGGCTTCCTGTTGAGTAGCAAGACCTCTGCTCTAATTAAATCAGACATTTTATAATACTCTATTTCAGTTGTGCATCTTGAAGAGATATCATACCATTTTTTTTAGTAGACTTCTTTAGTAACCAGCCAAGATGTTATCTGAGAGCCAAAGATGATTTAAGATGGAGTTTTACATTTTTGTAGCAACTCATGTGGAGAAAACAAAAACACAAACTCAATAAAAATTCGGTTAGTAAATATACTTCAGGCAGAGAGCAAAGTTAATACCCTCCCATTCCTGTCCTGCAATAGGCGGTATAGCTGCTCGTTTACTGATGAACAGAATTAAGTGCCAATCCGATTTTCCCCAATGAAATATTCTATAAAATACCCACTAGGGCATTTCAGTATTCAAATTAGTTGAGCCAATTACAGTTATAAAGATACAATTTAAGAATAATAATGTTTTTTTCCCATTTAACAATATAAAGCACTGACTGATTTTGATAGATTTTTGGTATGTGTTAATACCTTATTATAATATAATATATTATATATATTATATACATATATAATATATATAATATAAAATATAATACCGTATTATAATACCTATTATGCATATTAGTAACACGTATAATAATGAAGCTCTGTCCTGAACGGCTAAGTCTGGCATAGTTCCCCCAGCTGGTGAAGGTCATCAGTGTTGACACTCATTCCCTCCATACATGTTATTGAATGTTAGACCCTAGTTTTATATATTATATCTTCTGAGGATGATCTGAGAATAAAATTGCATACTGGAAAAAAATAACAAATTCTGAGATAAGATTGAAGAACAAAATACTTAAAGATACTAAGGTTGCTTTTACTGTGTGGTAAGTATAAATGCCGTCAAGATATAAAGGAACTATTTTGGTGGCATTTTTGTTTTTATAGATTCCTCACTTCCATCTTTACCATTAATAAAAGAACATATAAAGCGTATTTAAAAATGTATCTTATTCATAAAGTATTGCAATCTAGAAAATAAATATAAAGAACAGGATGCATTCGTAACTGTCCCACGAGGAAGAAAATATCTTTCTTTTCTTCATGCAAGCACTTTGTATTATTATTAGCATTTCAAAAATCAGGCAAAATTAACATTCTGGCATAAAGTATGCTAAGTCATTTACATCCTGTTGTCTAGTATATTAATTTGCAAAAGTATTATTTTACAATCAACTAAATCAAGGAAAATTAAAAATGGAATATGTCTCCACCCTGTAAAATTTTCCCACATTAATGGATAATAAAAAACATCTTCCTTGCTAATTTTCTATGGCCTGATTTAAAAGGAAGCACTAATCAAAATTGTCCTTGGAGTATTAATACAGAGCAAGGGCTGAACTGCAATCTACTGACTGCCTAGTGACATATTATGCCAATTTCAAGTTCAATTCTTATTAAAAATATTTATAGCCTCCAAAAGTTCAGGCATAAAAAATACAAATTTTGTGTTCATTATATCTTGTGGTGAAACTGGATTTGAGCGCAAAATTTCACAAGAATTTTATGAATGAAATCTGGGAAATTTAGATCCTGCTGATGTCAAGAAGGTTTATATAAATCAAGATCGACTGACCTGAACTCCATAGGTCTCTGTCTGGCTGAACCCACGAAGTCTGTATTTTTTGGATGGTTTAAGCTAAATAGGGCTCCTGGGGAAGAATTTCATCTTTCAGAAATTCTGAGATCTTTTCCAAATTATGGGTTATAATTTATGCCAATTATATTTAATAATATAATTTATGCTAATTATATTTTAATTTAACAATTAAATTGTTATTTATATTTTAATGTATATTTACAATTAAAATATAATTAAATTAAATGAAAATGAAAATATCTCCACAGATGATTGTCTAACCAGATTAGTACCAGGCCTAATCTCTTGGTACTCAGAGAGTGGTCCATGGGCTAACATCACAGACATCATCTGGGAATTTGTTAGAATGCTGAATTTCAGGATACCCCCTGCCCCAGACCTACTGTTTCATAATCTGCATTTTTAGTAAGATGCCTTGAAGATTTGTATGTGCATTTGAGAAACATTGACCTAGTCATTGATATAGTATATATGTAAAAATAGCTGTATTTATATTTTTATTGAAGTTTACATATAACACTTGTATTATTTTCGGGTGTACAAAATAATGATTCTATATTTGCATGTATTGCAAAATGATCACCACAATAAGCCTCGTTAACATCCATCATCACACATAGTTACAATTTTTTTTTCTTGTGATGAGAACTTTTAAGATCTACTCTCAGGGCAGCTTTCAAACTTTCAATACAATATTGCTAACTACAGTCACCATGATGTACATAACATCTCCAGGACTTATTTATTTTATAACCGGAAGTTCGAGCCTTTCAACCACTTTCACCTAAGGGTGAAATGGCTTACAGGTGGTATAAACATATATGTATGCACACATATACACATCAAATACACTGCAGTACATTTACCATACAATGAAATTTACTCTTTTTAGGCTTACAGTTCATAAGACTTGACAAAGATGACACAGTCAACCAACCACCAACAGGTAAAAGACACAGGGCATTTCCTTCACCACATGGACACTTCTCGTGCTCCTTTGTATGCATTCACCTCTTTCTGTCCCCTACAATGGCAACCACGTGCCTGGTTTTGTTTCCTTTGCCTCTGCAAAATCATTGAGTATGGAGCCTCTGTGTGTAGAGCTTTTCCACTTAGCATAATGCTTTTCAGATTCATTTACGTAGTTGTGTGCATCGGTAATTTTTTCCATTTTGTTGCTGAGTAGTGTTCCATTGTATAAATATATCCCAAATTTGTTTACCTATTCATTCATTCATTCACCATGAAAATGTGGCTCATTTACTCTTTTTGGCAAGCATGAGTAAGGATTTTGTAAAGATTTGCACAAAGGTTTTTGCATGGATATATGCTTAGATTTGTCTTGGGTGAACACCCAGAAGTGACTTATTTGTTAAGTTCATTTTTAACTTGTAAGAAACTGTTCATTTTTTTTTTCCCAAAGTGATTGTAACATTATGCTTCTCACACAAATGTAAACAAGTTTTATTATTCCACTTCCTCTCTTGTGACTGGTATTGTCAGATGGTTTCTAGATATTTCTAAGAGTCACTTTAAATTTGCATTTCCCTAATGACTAATGATATATACCAATTTTTCATGTAGTAATTTGCCATTTGTTTCTTCTCATTCATGATGTGTTCAAATTCTTTGACAATTTTTAATATGCTTATTTTTCCCATTTTTCCTTACTATTGAGATGTGAAAGTTCTTTGTACATAATTGTCTTATGGGCATGCTTTTACTCACACATAATTATGAAGATAAAAGAAGGTAAGATCTGCATCTTGATGTTCCAAGCTCAGAATACAAAGCTAGGTTCTGTCATATTGTTGCAGTAAAATGAGCTCAGTGAGTGAGCCTGTCAACGTGCAGACCTGCACCCTTCTCACACCTACAGAGAGCATTAATCTTTCTTCCTGATTGACTTGTGTTTTAAATGCAATCAATGGATAGAAACAAACATGCCTAGATACCACAGAATGTATTTCTTCCCTTCAAACCCACTTTGTGTGAACTTGCTGAGATGTGCTGACTCCATAGAATCACCACAGCAACTTGTAAATGATGCATGAAAATGAAATGAAAGACCCCTGCTCAGTGCACAGGGTGACCAAAACTGTGCTTTGCTGTGCTATTTGATTGTACCACTAAACAGAGGGCAAGCGTGGCCTCCCAGTTTTTCTCATTGAGTTAAGAAAATCCCCAACTATAAATGAAAAAGATGTCCCTCAGGTTTTCATTTCCTTATCACCAGTACTTTAGAACTAAATGAAATCAACAATTACACCATCACACCAGAAACATGTCATCCAATACATCGAGTATATTTCTACATTTTAAATGAAATTCTCTAACCTAGAAGGAAGGATTGGCAAAAGCATCTAAGTTTTTTGATCATCTGACACAAAAGGTTTCCCAACAAAACAAGTCCTGAATCTAGTTCATGACTAAGGTGGTTTTCTAGAAACTGCTTCCTCAAGGATGTAGGCTATATGGGCCTATTTACAATAAAGCATTCATAATCAGGTTCAGATAAGGAGAAAAGTTCTTGTGTTTCTTGAAAATATGGAAATTAAAGAGCAGACTCCATACTGCAATTTCACAGTAAAAGACTCTTAAGATGAATTTCTGATTTTAATATTTAAAAAAGCCATTGAGTTTTGTAATATGTCAAAGCATAAAACTTATTTTTCAAAAATTTTTATTTATTTATTTGACAGAGAGAGAGAGACAGCAAGAGAGGGAACACAAGCAGGGAGAGAGGGAGAGGGAGAAGCAGGCTTCTCACTGAGCAGGGAGCCCAGCGTGGGGCTTGATCCCAGGACCCTGGGATCATGACCTGAGCAGAAGGCAGATGCTTAACGACTGAGCCCCTCAAAGCATAGAATTTAGAACTAGAAACAAATTATCAAAATTATTCAAGAAATGTAAACCTTTAAATATGTTATGTTTGAATTTTCTCAGGGTCAATTGTGAAATTGAGAAGCAAACTTTTAAAAGTTGGAAGTGCTTAAACTTTTCATGCTAGTCAATCTCTGTCCTTTATGGAAGAAATAATTATGATTACTTTCCACTGAAAAATTGAACAAACCTCTAACCGGACAGAGATAGACTGTTTCCTTGGACTATGCCATTTTTCCTGGAATATATACATATCTTCTTGTTAAACACATTTTCCTTCTTGACTAGGTTGTCAGGAGGTTTAATTGAGTACAAGTATGAGAATGTCATGCTGGTGCCACTCTATACACCACACCCAACATGGATTTTGCCTCATTTTTCACACTATTAGCTATTTATCTACATAATCAGCTACAAAAACAGAGAACATTTTTGTGTTTTCTATATCTGTGATGTTGAGGCAAACCACTGAGCATAGGACTAAACCAAGACTAATCAAGAAATTACTTTTATATTTCACATTTAAATATACTATTGACATGGAGGAAAGCCATCATGGTATATTTACCATTGTGGAGAGAAAAAAGAAGAGAACTATTCTCATTAATTTGCTTTCTCTAGAGACTCAGAGCCTAAGACATAACGAGTGTTTTAATCTATTGAGGTCCTGCTCTGTGTCGTTATTAGGTTTTCATAGCTCTTTACCAACAGAGATTATTATAGACACTGGAGTCAGAAAATCACGATGTAGTGGATCAGATGAGTATTGAAATAATAGGGACATTATCCCTCCAAAGTGCTGCAGGAATGTTTTGGACTTTTATGATTAGGTGTTCATTTTTGATTATCTTAGACAATCCTTTATAACCTAAAAAACAACTTAGGAATTTTTTAAATGTTTGATTCTTCTGTATCCTTTCTTGAAATTATTTTGAGAAAAATCTGTTTTATTTTGAAAGGTCGTTCCAACCTCAACTCATCACACGTTGTGATTACTGATAAGAAGCCCTCATATAAAGTTAGCTTTCCTGTAAATCTACTTTTCACAATCATGTTTACCTTCTGACAACCTTTGTTTTTATTACATGGTCCATAATGTAGTCACATCCTGAAAATGGTTTGGTTTAGAATTACGGCAGACAGAGAGCCATTTCTCCTCAAGTCTGCATGCCATCCTGTGGATAATGATATGCCATGCACCCACACCTCTCTGTAATTTTTGCCTCAGATAGCTCAACCAAAAGAGTATCGGCTTAACTCTATGGCTTATTGTAGTAGACATTCTTAGTTTGTTGTATAGTTTTCCAGCATCTTTGTTTTCTTTTAGTTACAGAAGTTTCAATAGAAACTTGCTTGGCTGTGTCAGGAACACAGATTCAAAATCCAGTGTTACTTCTTTAAGGGATGACTTTTCCACAGAAACACTTTGCATAATTAGAAAGCTTCTCTCCAGTGAGGTATGAAGTCTTTCTCTCTTGTTCTCCCATCTCCACCTCCTGGTTTTAATGCATTTCCAGGTCAATTCCCATATAGTTCTAATTATTTCTACTCCACTTGTTTAGGGAATTTAGCAAACACAACTCTCATAGCCAACACTCTCTGGATTATAGCTCAGTATTTCATCCTCAACTGAGTGGTATATTTCATGATTAATATATCAGACATGTGTCGATCTTCTAAAACTATCCCAATCATGCCCCAATATTATTTTTAGCAGATTCCTGAAAGCAAAACTAGAATTTGTTATAAATTTCAATGCTACTTCCAGGTTCTCTTTAAAAAATATTCGGTTCTGATTTTCCAAATAAGATAAAGTATTGCTGTCTTTAATAACAATAAAAAATGACTTAAAGCAAATTTTATAAAGAAAAAAGAACACTGTAGAAAATACAAAGATAAAAAGAAAGTTTTTTGAAAAGATCATTTGGATCTTCTCAGAGATGTGAGCTTACAGTGCGAGAGGACACATGACATGGTATTACAATTCTTACCTTGCCTGTTCCTTACTCTGCAGTGTGTTCTTACAGGATGTGGTTGATAATCATTGCTCAACATGTCTATTTAACAGCTGAATGAAAGATGAATGAATGAATGATGCTAAAAGGCATTTTATTTTTAAAATGCATTTTTGTTATTGTAAGAAGTTTTAAGATAAATAGCAAAGAATATACTCAAAGAATGTAAGAAATATTTGAGGCTAAATTTTGCACACAGTTCCTTCCTTCTTTGACCAGATTTGACCTGTATTTCCATCCTGACTCTAAGGGATGTTGGGAGCCACGGAAGTTGGATCACACCTACGGCAGATTTGGGATGGGATGTGCAAAACCAATGACTCTGGAAAGAGCTCGTGCCACAGAAATAGCAAACCTCTGTGCAGAGTCTACATTGCCACCATCTGAATCTAACTGAACAATTTTGCCCCTGGCTGGCGAAGCAGTTCCTGATAAACTGGGCTGGAAGCTGTATGACCTAGAGAGAAAGGAAGATGGAAATGAGTGACACTTTCTCCAGACGCCTCCACAGTGTTTGTCAATCTGTCCTCTTCACCCTTTCAACTGGAAGGGCACTTACTCTTTTCTTTTCACAACTTGTGAGACTTCCCTATTAGGGTCAGTCAGTTAGTCCAGCAGACAGATGTCAGCCCCAGTGAGCCATCAAGGAAAAACTAGAACACATCTAAAAGGATCCAATAGCAACAAGAGAGAAAAAGATTAAGACAAACTGCAGTCAGTAAAATATGGCTGCTGGAGGAACGGTATTAGTCAGAGTTCTTCAGAGAAACAGAGCCAATAACATCTCTATCTACCTAGTCCATCTATCTACTTATCTATCTATCTATCTATCTATCTATCTATCTATCTATCTATCTATCATCTATCGATCTATCACCTATCTATCTATATCACTCTATACATGATTGATAGATAGACAGATATAGATAACAGGTACAGATAAATAGTTATAGCCAGACACATACCTGGGCAATGTGATGCAGCCAATTTGACACATCAAATTAAATATCACAGAAACAATGCATTCAACAGAAAAAAAAAAGAAAAAGGAAATTTAGAGAATCATAAGAGATATGAAGGATATAAAACAAAGTAGCATGATTTACCAACAAAGAATTCAGTAAAAGAAATAAAGGCAGGGATAGTCATTGCTTATACATGTATTAGTGTCTAAGAATCACATGAAATTTATATTCCACAGCACAAAAATATAAAATTATGGAAATCATGAGATCATTAGGAGATGCAGAGGATTGCAAGTAGTTGAAGTTCCAGGAAGACCAAAAGACACACATGGAAGATAAACAGGAATTCCACAGAGAACAGAGGAAAGTGCCCATGAGTTGAGGAAATATCTACATCTATAAATGTAAAGGATCCCACTGAACCTGACTCTGAAGTGATGAGGAAAAGCCCAAACTTAGGCTCATCCTAGTTTAAAATGTTCCAATTTCTAGATCAGAAGATCATGTTTTCTTTAAAGGAAAAAATGTCAGACTGGCACCAGAATTCTGGTACACACCCCTGCAGGTGGGCAGGCAGTGGGATCACCTCCAACCCACAGAAAGAGCAGGACTGCTACCGAGGTAGTCATCGCATCCAGAAGATTTCCAGATATAAAGGAATTTACGACACACAATGTCTATATCTTTATCTAGATTGAAGACAACAGACTATCTAGGGGTATGGAAGTGCTAAGTTAGAACTCTTAAAGCAGTGGATTCATACCACAAAGGAAGTTGTAAAAATAAATATTGAAATGTATTAAAATATGTCAGCAAAACCAAAATCAGAGCTTCTCATAAAAAAACTTGGGATGGGAAATAGTTATTTCAAAAATTCAATCTGAGCAGGCATGATAGGAAGATAGGAAAGAAAGATATGAAGAAATTAAGATATATATATATATATATGCAGATATACACACACACACACCTGTGTGTATAAAGTATCTGCACTTTTCAGAGTGAGAAATATGTTGTGAGGGGGATAAATTTTAGATAAATAGATAAACAAGTATTGGAAGAAGAAATAATATAATTGGATCTTCAGTAATTGATAACTTCAAGGGACAAACTGTTAGTAGCTTGACAGGAGAAATAAGGTGCTTTGAGAGGAAAATTAATAGAGAAACACATTTGTATTTAGGAGTATAGGGAAATGAAATTAATAGGAGATATATTAAAAGGGAAAAGTCTAGAATGATTTGCAACTTAATAAATCAAAGAAATGTGAGCAAAATGTATAAAGGAACAAACTATGGAAATTAATATTAGATAAAAATAAAAACAATCGGGTATAAAAGAATTTGGGGA
Source organism: Callorhinus ursinus (assembly GCF_003265705.2). Taxonomy (NCBI): domain Eukaryota; kingdom Metazoa; phylum Chordata; class Mammalia; order Carnivora; family Otariidae; genus Callorhinus; species Callorhinus ursinus. The sequence continues at coordinate 76,549,755 of NW_027397068.1, forward strand.
AGAGGATGGTGGAGGTGATAGAAATTTTTATATCTTTCCAAATACCCACATAATAACAGAGCAATTAAAATAACATAGCAAGACTTTTTAAGTCCATGAGCGACACTCACAGCATAGTAGAATAACAAAGTATAATCTTAGTCTCCAGAGTACAAATGAAAGTAGGGAAAAAAATCATCAGCTGCCCTAAAGATTGTAAATTACTGGTATCTGCATGGGGAACAGCAGAGGGAAGGCAGGGTGGGCTTGGGTTTGGTGTAAAACAGGAGATCCTCTAAGTGCCTATAAGAATGATGGGCTGGAATGAGGAGTGTTTTGTCTAATTCAGGAGAAGTTGAACTCAAGGAGCCCCACCATAAGGACCAGAGGGAATGGAGGAGTCCAGCTGCCATAAACTACTAGAGCCATCGTGCTTGGGCTTCCTTTCCAAACAGGACTTCCCACAGAGGGGAAAATGACAGAGGAGTGGACCTAAAATTGGTCAAAAACAAAAGTAAGAGAAGTAACCCCTTTATCAACAAAGTGTATTATAAAAATAAATTTTAAAAAATGATTTCAAGAAAAAAACGTGTTATTTAAAACACACACATAAACACATCCTTAACTTCACCTGCACTCTCCAAAAAAATGTTTGTCGTTATTTCGCTAGAGGAAGTTTAATGTCTACTGAGATGTTAGTGTTATGTAAGTTTAAATGCACTTGTCCGTTTGAGTTTGTGTGTGTGTTCACACATGAACTTTTGCAAAAGGAAAGTCTTACATTAAGCTTCAGAAATACCTGCTGTAATCAAACTTCTTCAAACCATGTGGAACCACTCAAAGGACTCCTTTAGTGTGTATCAGTGGTTGAGTACCAGGTAATGTAGTGTTTGTGTTGGCTTATCCTAGAGGATCTCAGAAGCAAGTTTTTCAATCACTTTTTCCCATCTGTGTCAGAATGATATAATTTCCCACTTAGTGTATGTAGACTTTTGTTTAAGGCTAAGACAGGACAGAGAAAAATCATGACTATTACCAGGACATCTTGAAATGTGCTGTTAAACCCAAACATCCTTGTATATCTGGCTCTGACTAGCCTCCCTGATTCTTCATCATCCTCTCCTGTCCTTACGCATCAAGTGACCCACTAGCAAAGTGCTTCTTTAAAGTTTTGCCTATAGTCCCCACCTTTCCCTTGACTTCTTATTTGTCGTTTCTGACACCTGAAATGCTCTGGCCTCAACAATTTATAATCAGTGTAATGTAAAAAATGCAGGAATGGAGAACACATTAGACAAACCAGTCACTATCAGAGATGTAGACTTATCCAAATAAATACAGATAAGTAGTAATTCTTGACTTTGGAACAAATTATTGAGTCCAGAAATAAACCTAAATGTAAGGGGTCAATTAATTTAGGGAAAACTTGTCCAGAATTTTATCAAAATATAGATGGTCAAGTTTTTATTTCATTCAAGTAAATTTAATGGGGAAATTAGCCAAGGTAATTTAATGGGGAAAAATAGAATTTTCAATATATAATCCTGGAAAACTGTGTATTAATATATTTAAAAACCTTAACCTTATCATGTACCATGCAATAAAATAACTCAAAATTGGTCATAGCTATGTAAAACTACAAAATATTTACAATGAAGCAAGTATTTTCATCATTGTTGTAGTCCAAACTTCCTTAGCTCTGTTACGACAAGTAAAACACATAAAGTAATCCAATTGTTTTATTGGACTTAAAATTAAAACCTTTTACTTTTTGAAAGACATTATTAAGGAAATGAAAATGTAATACAGAAACTAGAAGAAAATATTTGCTTTGCATATATATGAAAAAAGTATGTGTATCCACAATGTGTACAGAACTAACAAAAACAAACTTCATACGTTGCTGGTCAGAATGCAAAATTTTGCAAACACTTTGGCATTGTGTTTTAAAACTAATTGTACACTTACAATATGGCCAAGATATCTGACTTTAATAAGTCAGAGACAGAAAATCATGTGCCCACAGAGAGATTTACACATTAATGTTCATAGCTGCTTTAATTTATAATAACCCCAAACTGGAAATAAACCAAATATAAATCAACAGATGAATGAATAATCCAATTTCAGAATATCTATGGGGTAAAATTTTATTCAGCAACATCAATATACATTGTATAGATAAAATTGATATGTGAAAACTCACACGTCTGAAACCATTACAGTGTTTTTTTTAAAAAAAGCCAGTCGAAAACAGTTTATTCTATGGGGCACCTGGGTGGCTCAGTTGGTTAGGCGACTGCCTTCAGCTCAGGTCATGATCCTGGAGTCCCTGGATCGAGTCCTGCATCGGGCTCCCTGCTGGGCAGGGAGTCTGCTTCTTCCTCTGACCCTCCTCCCCTCATGCGCTCTCTCTCTCTCTCTCTCTCATTCTCTCTCTGAAATAAAGAAATAAATAAATCTGAAAAAAAAACAGTTTATGCTATATAATTACACATATATGAAAATTTGTATAAAATTTAACATTTATAATTTAAAATATATTATTTTCATTCATACACAACTCTAGAAAAATTAAATTTTATCAATAGTCATATAAAAGAGACAGTATGGATGGAGACTGACTAGTGAAATAAACTTTTTAGGAAAATGAAAATGTTTCTATCTTGGTTATGGTTGGCAGTTAGATGGGTACACATATTTACACATTTGCCAAAATTCAATGAACAATTTAATTTTATGTACATATATAAGATTGATTTAAAAATAAAGTTGATTAAAAAATAAAAATGGAAAAATGGAAAATAATCTTGCTACTGAATAGTTATCATACTTCTTCCTCATCATAGAAATTGGGAAGCCTAGGGCTTTTATTTTAAACTATTTCTGGCCCCTTTAGTCCAGGCTATTTGTGGAATTTTGTTGTTTTTTTTTTTATACAACCTTTGGAAAACCTTGTGGGTTTCCTATGAATATAACTGTGGTTCACACCATGCTTCAAAAACCCCATGCATAAATCTTTTTACTGTAGGTCCTTTTATACTTTGGTTCTGGTGTGAGAGTTTTAGCACATGCACTGATGATTCTTTGAAGTCCTTCTGTCAACTGAGTCTACTATTCATTGTCTTAAATCTTTCTGAGTCCTTAAAAGTGAGCTTTATAGCCACATACCAATTTCATCTATACTCTGAAGTTTTTTTTTCTTGTTTACAGACTTCTTCTAAGGGTGAAAATTTTATTTTTATTCTCCAAACATAACATCCTGAGTCTTATATGTTGCCATTAAAATCTGCTTACAAACTGAACACAACTGAAGAAAGGAATTGAGAAACAAATGCAGTTGAGAATTTCAAAGAGGTCAAGAGAATCAGAGCGTGAATCCCCAAAGAGAAAATTAACAGAAACTCATTTGTGTATCAGCCCTGCTCCTACCCACCCAATATTGCCTTTGCTGTAACTCTTTAAACAAGACAGATAGCTCTTAATCTCCTAAATGGAGGGCACTTTTCTTCTCTGTAAAAATTCTGCTTTCATAAAGAAGTATGGCTCATGCCAGTTCAGACAGAGAAGATTAAGAAAATAAAAACATTTAGAAAGAAATACATTCTAGACTACAAATCCATGAACCTTTTTGGGACATCTTTGGTTTCTTAGTTCTGTCTCCTTTTTTGACATTACTCACTCTTTACCTTGCCTCTCTTCTGTAACCTCCCACCCACCCAAATGTTTTCATGCAGGAACAGGAGATTTTTTCACTAAATCAGGAGTCTCCTGACAAAACTGAAAATAGCATACATAACACAGGAGTTTCTTACTGAAAGGGTATTGACAATATTTGATATATCTTTTGCCCATATGGTTTAGGATTTATATCATACCATAAAATCTCTGTTATCTCTATTCTTGAAATAGTAAATTCTAAAGAGCATGACATAAATACCAATCAAGCAAAACCAAAGCAAGTCACATAATAAGGACAGAGGAGAAGTGAAGACTAGTTATTAATGTGGTTATAATATGAACAAAGTGTATGGCCAGGGCCAAGGGAATGGTTTGGTGAAGAATGACATAATGATAGGAGTACTTGCCAGTAGGAGGGAAAAGTAATGAAAAAAAGACCTTAAAAAAGACCTTTTTTCTCTCTACCTTTCTTCTGCTCTTCTGTTCTCTCTCCCTTCTTTCCTTCCTTCCAGGGAGAAGGTGGCTGATGGATGGATGAGCCACAGTCATTGGCAGCAGGCTGTTCGGTGATATGAGTCAATCCATCAGACAGACCGGTGGCAGTCACTCAGCCTTCACAGCCACCATCCCCCACACCAGCAAATGTCACGTTTGGAATTCATTTGCATAGCTGGGTAGCTCTCCCTGTGGAGTTACACTGAACAATTTTGCAGCTGTCACAGCTTGAAATAGAAAAGCTAATGCAACTACCTATTGGCTTCCTCAGTGCCTTCTCTTCCTGAACCTTAACTGGGAATTCGTGACATAGAAAGGGTGAGAGTCACTTAAAATAGAAGGAAAATGTGTGTAAAGCTCTCAGCTATTTTATGGAAAATATTATCAAGTATCCTGCATTTCTAACTTAGCATGCTTTGGCTCTGGTTTCCACTTTCACCTCTCACTCTATTTACCTGCTTTGCTTCATTGATTAGAAAGAGTAGTGCTGTTAGGTTCATTAATAGGTATATTTCCTTTGGCCTGTGGGAAAACAAAGACTTCCATAACTTTTCTGAAGTCTGACAATATGGCAAAAGCATTTTTTCACTTCTACTTCTTAAAACGTCTCCTTCTACCTGTATCTGTCTTTAATGCCATGTCCCTGTTTCCATCTCTCTCGCTCTCAATCTCTACCCATACCTCTATCCTTATGTCTCCCTCTTTCTCACACACACACACACAAATGTATACACACATACACATGCATATGGCGTATTACAAGACAAAATAGAGACCTTAGCTTGATTCTCCTGAATTAACTGAATTTTACTTAGAGGAAGAGTAAACAGGAAGAGAGTTAAGTCCATATTTATTTAGTTTTTAATTCTACTGTTGAAATACAGCTTACACTCAGTTCAGTAGAAAGGTTTTATGGGTATTGTCCAGTGGATTTTCACAAATGGATATGCCTGTATTACCTACAGCCTTGTTAGGATATGGATAATTGCAATCACCCTAGAAGGTTCCTGCATGAGCCTTCCTGATCAGTCAGTCCCCCATCTCCATGGCCAGTGCTCTGGTTTCCACCACCACAGATCGGTGTTTCCTCTTCCCAGGTTTCATGAAAATGGAGTTCATACAGTATGGACTCTTGTATCTGCCTATCTTCTCACTCTCAGCAGGTGACTTTTAATTCTCTAACTTGTACTCGCTGAGTCTCCAGCAATGTCAACTACAGTTTAGGATCTCCTCTACCATACTTGTCCCATAGAGGTCCTGGGCTTCTGCACCATGAGGTCCACTGTGGTGCTCTGTATCCACCTGTCTCTTCAATTTTGGGGTCAGTGGTTTGCCCTGTGAGCTCAGTTCTCTGATGGATCTAGGAGGAGTTGCTGATTTTTGGTTTGCTCAGCCCTTCTTGTTGTGAGGATGGTGATAACAGCATTCAAGCTATTTACATGCCAGACCAGAAACAGAAGTCTCTCAGCATCATTTCAATTATTTAGACTCTACTAAGGCTTCCTTTTTTATTATTATTACTGATGATGTGGTCTGCCTTGGTGAGTGCTCCATGCAGACTGAGAAGAATGTACATTCTGAAATCATTGGGGCAAATTTTCTCTAAATATTGATTAGATTTAGCTTACTGATATGCTGTTAAAATCTTCTATATCCTTACTGATTTTTTGTCTAAATTTGTCTCCATTGTTGAGAAACGTAAAGTCTACAACTATGACCATATATTTGTCTCTGTATCCCTTTAGTTTTTTTAATATAATTATTGATGACCTTATCTACCTTCTTTAGGTGAGTTTTTATTTGAGTATTATTTCTTATCTCCTCTATTATCTTCATTGTTTTGCCTCTTTGTGTTATATTTCTAATAGTTGTTCTAGAGGTTACAATATGCATATTTAACTTACTACAATCCACTCTTCAAATGCATTTCTACAGTTAAACTTTATTTCACCAGGTAGTGTATGTATAATTTTACTTTTACATACATCATAAACCACATAATGCATTATTTTTTTAACAGGCAATTGTAAGGTGTATATATATTTCCTGACTAGTGTTCTTTATTTTTTCCTGAAGATTTGGGTTTCTATCTGGTATCCTTTCCCTTCTCCCTAAAGAACTTCTTTTAGCATTTCTTGTAATAAAGTTCACTGGGGATAAATCCTCTCAGTGTTCTTCTGTCTGAAATGACATATCTTTTTACCTTAATTTTTCAAGAGCATAGATTTCCAGATTGCTTTTTTTCCTTCCCTGAGCAATTTAAGATATGTTTTTTACATTTTCTTCTGGATGTCATAGTTTCTTTTTTTTTTAAGATTTTATTTATTTATTTGAGAGAGAGAGAGAGACCTAGCGAGAGAGGGAACACGAGCAGGGGGCAGTGGGAGAGGGAGAAGCAGGCTTCCCGCAGAGCGGGGAGCCCGAGGCGGGGCTCGATCCCAGGACCCTGGGACCATGACCCGAGCCGAAGGCAGACGCTCAATGACTGAGCCCCCAGGCATTCCTGGGTGTCATAGTTTCTGATGGGAAATCAGCTATCATCCCAATAATTAATCCCCTATATTTTGTGTATTTTTTCCCCACCTGGATGGTTTTATGATTTTCTTTTTATTTTTATTGAAGCAGTTTAATTATTATATACCTACCTGTGGGTTTCTTTGAATTTTTCCTGGTAGGGATTCATTCTACTTAGGTCTGTAATGGTTGGTTTTCTTGAAATTTAGAATCTTGGATATTATTTCTTCATCATACAGCGTTCTTTTTTGCCCCATTCTCTTTCTTCTCTTTGTTCAAAACTTTAATTACAAGTATACTACAAAATTGGATTCTGTTCCAAAGATCCAAAAAGCTGTTCTTTTTTAAAATTGTTTTCTCTGTTTCATGTAGGATTATTTCTATAAAATGACTTTATCTTTATTGATTCTTTCTTCTACTGTATCCATCTCTAATATTACGTTTTTCATGAACATCATCTCCGTTCGATTCTTCCTAGCTTCCATCTCACTTGTGAAAGTACACATTTCTTCATGCATTTTGTCCCTTTTGTCTAGGTACTTTAATATATGTATCATGGATGTTTTAAAGGTTATTTTAAAGATAAGTTACTTTAAATAATTTAACAATTCTAAAACGTAGTCTATTTCTATGTCTGCCACTGTTGACAATCTCCTTTTCTTATTTACTTATTTACTTATTATTTATTAACATATAATGTGTTATTTGTTTCAGGGGTACAGGTCTGTGACTCATCAGTCTTACACGATTCACAGCGCTCACCATAGCACATAACTTCCCCAAGTGTCCATCACCCAGCCACCCCATCCCTCCCACCCACCTCCACCCCAGCAACCCTGTTTGTTTCCTGACATTAAGAGTCTCATGGTTTGTCTCCCTGTCTGGTTTTGTCTTGTTTCATTTTCCTCTCCCTTCCCCTATAATCCTCTGTCTTGTTTCTCAAATTCCTCGTATCAGTGAGATCATATGATATTGTCTTTCTCTGATCGACTTATTTTGCTTAGTCTAATAACCCTCTAGTTCCATCCATGTTTTTGCAAATGGCAAGATTTCAATTTTTTGATGGCTGCATAATATTCCATTGTGTGTGTGTGTGTGTATGTGTGTGTATATGCACAACTTCTTTATCCATTCATCTGTGATGGACATCTGGGCTCTTTCTATAGTTTGGCTATGGTGGATATTCCTGCTATAAATATTGGGGTGCATATGCCCCTTCAGATCACTACATTTGTAATGTTGGGGTAAATACCCAGTAGTGCAATTGCTGGGTTGCAGGGTAGCTCTATTTTCAACTTTTTGAGGAACCTCCATACTGTTTTCCAGATTGGCTGCTCCAGCTTGCATTCCCACCAACAGTGTAGGAGGGTTCCCCCTTCTCTGCATCCTCACCAACATCTATTGTTTCCTGGCTTTTTAATTTTAGCCAATCTGACTGGTGTGAGGTGGTATCTCATTGAGGTTTTGATTTGGATTTCCCTGATGCCGAGCGATGGTGAGCACTTTTTCATGTGTCTGTTGGCCATTTGGATGTCTTCTTTGCAGAAATGACTGTTCATGTCTTTTGCCCATTTCTTGATTAGATTAGTTGTTCTTTGGGTGTTGAGTTTGATAAGTTCTTTATAGATTTTGGATACTAGACCTTTATCTGATATGTCATTTGCAAATATCTTCTCCCATTCTGTCGGTGGTCTTTTGGTTTTGTGGACTGTTTCTTTTGCTGTGCAAAAGCTTTTTATCTTGGTGAAATCCCAATAGTTCATTTTTGCCCTGGCTTCCCTTGCCTTTGGCTATGTTTCTAGGAAGAAGTTGCTGCAGCTGAGGTCGAAGAGGTTGTTGCCTGTGTTCTCCTTCAGGATTTTGATGGATTCCTGTCTCACATTTAGGTCTTTCATCCATTTTGGGTCTATTTTTGTGTGTGGTGTAAGGAAATGGTCCAATTTCATTCTTCTGCATGTGGCTGTCCAATTTTCCCAACACCATTTGTTGAACAGACTGTCTTTGTTCTATCGGACATTCTTTCCTGCTTTGTCGAAGATTAGTTGACCACAGAGTTGAGGGTCCATTTCTGGGCTCTCTATTCTATTCCATTGATCGATTTGTCTGTTTTTGTGCCAGTACCATACTGTCCTGATGATGACAGCTTTGTAATAGAGCAGGAAGTTCAGAATTGTGATGCTGCCAGCTTTGCTTTGCTTTTTCAACATTCCTCCAGCTATTCAGGGTCTTTTCTAGTTCCATACAAATTTTAGGATTATTTGTTCTGTATCTTTGAAAAAAGTTGATGGTATTTTGATAGGGATTGCATCAAATGTATAGACTGCTCTAGGTAGCATAGACATTTTCACAATATTTTTTCTTCCAATCCATGAGCATGGAACATGATTCCATTTCTTTGTGTCTTCCTCAATTTCTTTCATGAGTATTTTATAGTTTTCTGAGTATAGATTTTTTGCCTCTTTGGTTAGATTTATTCCTAGGTATATCATGGTTTTGGGTGCAATTGTAAATGGGATCGACTCCTTAATTTCTCTTTCTTCTGTCTTGTTGTTTGTGTGTAGGAATGCCACTGATTTCTGTGCATTGATTTTATATCCTGCCACTTACTGAATTCCTGTATGAGTTCTAGCAATTTTGGGGTGGTGTCTTTTGGGTTTGCCACATAAACCAGCATATGATCTGCAAAGAGTGAGAGTTTGACTTCTTCTTTGCTGATTCAGATGCCTTTGATTTCTTTTTGTTGTCTGATTGCTGAAGCTAGGACTTCTAATACTATGTTGAATAGCAGTGCTGATAGTGGATATCCCTGCCATGTTCCTGACCTTAGGGGAAAAGCTCTCTGTTTTTCCCCATTGAGAATGATATTCGCTGTGGGTTTTTCAATGATGGCTTTTATGATATTGAGGTATATACCCTCTATTCCTACACTGTGAAGAGTTTTATCAAGAAAGGATGCTGCACTTTCTCAAATGCTTTTTCTGCATCTATTGAGAGGATCATATGGTTCTTATTCTTTCTTTTATTAATGTATTGTATCACATTGATTGATTTGTGGATGTTGAACCAACCTTGTAGTCCAAGTGGGATAAATCTCACTTGGTCGTGGTGAATAATCCTTTTAATGTACTGTTGGATCCTATTGGCTACTATTTTGGTGAGAATTTTTGCATCCATGTTCATCAGGGATATTGGTCTGTAGTTCTCCTTTTTAATTGGGTCTTTCTTTGTCTGGTTTTGGGATCAAGGTAATACTGACCTCATCAAAGGAGTTTGGAAGTTTTCCTTCCATTTCTATTTTTTGGAACAGTTTCAGAAGAATAGGTATTAATTCTTCTTTAAATGTTTGGTAGAATTCCCCTGGGAAGCCATCTGGCCCTGGGCTCTTGTTTGTTGGGAGATTTTTGATGACTGCTTCAATTTCCTTAGTGGTTATAGGTCTGTTCAGGTTTTCTGTTTCTTCCTGGTTCAGTTTTGGTAGTTGATACGTTTCTAGGAATGCACCCATTTCTTCCAGATTGTCTAATTTGCCGGCATAGAGTTGCTCATAATATGTTCTTATAATTGTTTGTATTTCTTTGGTGTTGGTTGTGATCTCGCCTTTTTCATTCATTTCTTTTTTTTATTTGGATCCTTTCTCTTCTCTTTTTGATCAGTCTGGCCAGGGGTTTATCAATCTTAATTCTTTCAAAGAACCGGCTCCTAGTTTCATTGATCTGTTCTACTGTTCTTTTGGTTTCTATTTCATTGATTTCTGCTCTGATCTTTATTATTTCTCTTCTCCTGCTGGGTTTAGGCTTTATTGGCTGTTCTTTCTCCAGCTCCTTTATTTATTTTTATTTTTTTAAAAAGATTTTATTTATTTATTTGAGAGAGAGAGAATGAGAAATAAAGAGCACGAGAGGGAAGAGGGTCAGAGAGAGAGGCAGACTCCCTGCCGAGCAGGGAGCTGGATGCGGGACTCGATCCAGGCACTCCAGGATCATGACCTGAGCTGAAGGCAGTCGCTTAACCAACTGAGCCACCCAGGCGCCCCTCTCCAGCTCCTTTAGGTGTAGGGTTAGTTTGTGTATTTGAGACCTTTCTTGTTTCTTGAGAAAGTTTTGTATTGCTATATACTTTCCTCTTAGGACCGCCTTTGCTGCATCCCAAAGGTTTTGAACAGTTGTTTTTTTCATTTTCATATGTTTCCATGAATTGTTTTCAATTCTTCTTTAATTTCCTGGTTGACACATTCATTCTTTAATTAGATGCTCTTAAGCCTCCATGTATTTGAGTTTTTTCCAACTTTCCTCTTGTGATTGAGTTCTACTTTCAAAGCATTGTGGTCCATAAATATGCAAGGAATGATCACAGTCTTTTGGTACCAGTTGAGACCTGATTTGTGACCCAGAATGTGATCTATTCTGGAGAATGTTCCATGTGCCCTAGAGAAGAATGTGTATTCTGTTGCTTTTGGGATGGAATGTCCTGAATATATCTGTGAAGTCCATCTGGTCCAGTATATCACTTAAAGTCTTTATTTTCTTGTTGAACTTTTGCTTAGATGATCTGTCCATTTCAGTGAGGAAGGTCTTAAAGTTCCCTATTATTATATTATTGTAAATATCTTTCTTTGATTTTGTTATTAATTGGCTTATATAATTGGCTTCTCCCATGTTAGGGGCATAGATATTTACAATTGTTAGATCTCTTTGTTGGATAAGCCCTTTAAGTATGATATAGTGTCCTTCCTCATCTCTTATTATTGTCTTTGGTTTAAAATCTAATTTGTCTGATATAAGGATTGCCACTCCAGCTTTCTTTTGATGTCCATTAGCATGGTAAATGGTTTTCCACCCCTTCACTTTAAATCTGGAGGTGTTTGGGGTTTAAAATGAGTCTCTTGCAAACAGCATATTAATGGGTCTTGTTTTTTTTTATCCAATCTGATACCCTGTGTCTTTTGATTGGTACATTTAGCCCATTTACATTCAGGGTAACTATTGAAAGATATGAATTTAGTGCCATTGTATTGCCTGTAAGGTGATTGTTACTGTATATAGTCCCTGTTCCTTTCTTGTCTATGTTAGTTTTAGCCTCTTTTTTTGCTTAGAGGACCCCTTTCAATATTTCTTGTAGGGCTGGTTTCATGTTTGCAAATTCTTTTAGTTTTGGTTTGTCCTGGAAGCTTTTTAATCTCTCCTTCTATTTTCAATGACAGCTTAGCAGGATATAGTATTCTTGGCTGCATATTTTTCTCATTTAGTGCTCTGAATATATCATGCCAGTCCTTTCTGGCCTGCCAGGTCTCTGTGGATAGGTCTGCTGCCAGTCTAATGTTTCTACCATTGTAGGTTACAGATCTCTTGTCCTGAGCTGTTTTTAGGATTTTCTCTTTGTCTCCAAGACCTGTGAGTTTTACTAGCAGATGTCGGGATGTTGACCTATATTTATTGATTTTGAGGGGGGTTCTCTGTGCCTCCTGGATTTTGATGCCTGTTTCCCTCCCCAAATTAGCAAAGTTCTCTGCTATAATTTGCTCCAATATACCTTCTGCCCCTCTCTCTTTTCTTCTTCTGGGATCCCAATTATTCTAATATTGTTTCATCTTAAGGTATCACTTATGTCTCGAATCTCCCATTGTGATCCAGTAGTTGTTTATTTCTCTTTTTCTCAGCTTCTTTATTCTCCATCTTTGGTCTAATTCTCTCTTCTGCCTCATTTATCCTAGCAGTTAGAGCCTCCATTTTTTATTGCACCTCATTAATAGCCTTTTTGATTTCGACTTGGTTAGATTTTAGTTCTTTTATTTCTCCAGAAAGCGTTTCTCTAGTATCTTCTCTGCTTTTTTCAAGCCCAGCTAGTATCTTTATAATCATCATTCTGAACTCTAGTTCCAACATCCTACCAATGTCTGTATTGATTAGGTCCCTGGCAGTCAGTACTGCCTCTTGTTCTTTTTGTTGAGGTGATTTTTTCCATCTTGTCATTTTGTCCAGAGGAGAATAGATGAATGATAGAACAAAATGCTAACTGGGTAATGATGATCACAGAAAAATATACACTAAACAAATCAGAAGAGACCTGAGAGCAGGGTGGGGGTGGCAAGAAAGGGAAAAAAAAAAGAATATGATTAACCTGGTGAATAGAACAGAACCATACATTAGATTTGGGGTGTATTTTGGCCTGTTAGAAGAAATTGCCTCCCAAAATTTTAAAGAAAGAAAAACTCATATATGTACAAAAATAAGGGTAAATATGATGAAGGGATGGAATATTACTGTAAAGATGAAAATTAACAAGGATTTTTAAAAAGGATAAGTTGGTTGAAAAAAGAACAAAAAAAATTAAAAAAAAGAGAATGTGATCAGGTGGGAGACTAGGAAAAAGTCATATATTAGATTTGACAAAATATACGGTATATTTTGGTCTGTTAGAAGAAACTGTATCCCAATATTTTAAAGAAAGAAAAACATATATATACAAAAAATAAGGTAAAATACAATGAAGGGATAGAATAGGACAATAAAAATGAAAATTAAAAAAGATTTTTAAAAAGGAATTGATAAAATGGTGGTTGAAAAAGGAAAGAAGAAAAATTCAACTAAAAAAGTAGAAAAAGAGAAAAATAAAGAAAATTTTAAAAATTAACTTTGAAAGACTAAAGAATCATGGGAAAAAAGCCATGAATTCTATGTGCTGTATTCTCCTAGGGCTGGGGTTTTGCAGTTCTCATTGACTGTTAAACTTGTTCTTGGCTGGATGTTCTTGCTAATCTTCTGGGGGAGGGGCCTGTTGCAGTGATTCTCAAATGTCTTAGCCTGAGGCGGAATTGCACTGCCCTTCCCAGGGGCCAGGCTAAGTAATCCGTTTGGGTTTGCTCGGTAGTTCCTGTTCCCTGAAAGCTTTCCATATAGCTTTGGAGGATGAGAGTGAAAATGGCGACCTCCCACTCTCTGGTCCCAGAGGAGCTTGGGCCCCCACTCCTCAGTGAACCCTCAGAGAAAAGCAGTCAATCTCTCCTGTCTCCCTGGTCTCTGGCTGCACTCCGTGCTCACCTGGCCTGTGACTGAGCATTTCTATCTCTGGAACACGACCCCATATGGAGTCTCCAAACCCAGCAGATAACTGCAGTGTGCTCCCATGCCACTCCTCCTGGGGGAGGAAGGGGAGTCTCCCTGGATCTTCTTTTTGTTGGGTCCTGCTGGAAGAGCAGTGGCCCAACTATGCCTCAGATCATGGTTTATGGCAACCCCAAGCTGAGAGCTTACTCCTCGGCTCTGTCTCTGCAGCCGGCTTCCCTGCTCTGATACCTGGGAGCTCTGCTGCACTCAGACAGAGTGCAGTTTTTCTTTCTGTGACCCCGAGGGTCCTGAGACCACACTGTCCAAGCGAGGGTTCCACCCCCTGCTTAGCCACTGGAATGACACCCCTCAGTGGAGCAGACTTCTAAAAGTTCTGATTTTGTGCTCTGCTGCTCTATCACTTGCTGGTAGCCTGCTGTCAGAGACTCCCTCCCCCCATGTTTTATCTTCCCAAATATTGCCTGGGATTCACTTCTCCACCCGTCCTACCTTCCAGAAAGTGGTCGCTTTTCTGTTCATAGAATTGCTGCTATTCTTTTCTTCGATCTCCTATTGAGTTTGTAGGTATTCTGAATGGTTTGATAACTATCTAGCTGAATTCCTGGGACCAGACAAAATTTAGGTCTCCTACTCCTCTGCCATCTTGCTCTTCCCGCCGACAATCTCCTTTTCTTAACAATGGGTTATATTTTATTGTTTCTTTATGTGTCTTCTAATTGTTTATTGTAAGCTGGACAGTGTGTGTAAAAGAAAGGTTGGACAGTGTGTGTAAAAGTAAAGGTTGAAGTGAATGATATTAATTATTGATATTAACTAATGATATTAACCTGGTGGCACAAGTCAACATAAGCTGAGGCTGAATTTTGTCCTTGCTTTAGCAATATTCACTTCACCCTTGGCTTTAGACAATTTGACGATAAGATCAGGACCTTCTGGTAGCAGCTCTTGCAGGGAAAAAATTGTGAAGAGTTATTTTTACTTCTCATTCATCTATTTACTTTCTTACCTATGGGGGATTCCATTCTGCTTTAACCTGGCTATCAGCTTTTTGGGTCTTTTAGGAGATTCCCCTTTGCTCCCCAGTCCTCTCTGAGATTTCTAGGCCTCAATAGATATCTACTGATATGTATAGTAACTTGTTAAAACAAGAAGACCAAAGTTTTATGCCTTGGTCCCTCTTTTGATAGTAGGCTCTATAATAGCCTATATACTTGAAAGTCCTTATGCCTCTTTAAAGCCTTAAGTACATATAATAATATATATAATATATATGTAATATACATGCATGGATAATATGATGTATATAAAAATGATAGGGAATGCATTAATATAACCTTATTTGAGTACTATTTTAAAGTTTCTGTTTATGTGGTATAGAAGAAAAAATATAGTTAAGCCATCATATAATTATATACTCATACCTTGATGGTCACTTGAGTTTTTTTAAGACATAAAGTTTTAATTTGAACTTTGTAAAAATAATAGAATACTTTTCGTTCTTTTATAGTTTTCCTTGTATGTGTTTATTAAGAATATAAGAGAAAAAAGTAACTTTTTCACAGAGCACTGTAGATTTGTCTATTAAATTTAACATTAAGTTTCAATTTTAAGTGATTATTCTCAAAAATAAAAATAATCATTTGTTGAATTATCTCTCAGTGGAACTTCTCTTCACATAAAATAATGAATTATATGTTAGGCATATTTCTTTTAAAATAAGGAAGCCATGGCCCTATGCCCTTACTATTTTAGAACATGTTCTTATGATATAACAACCTGAAGGAAGGGGAGAGTCAACTTTCCTCATTAAATTTTTTGATACAACTAAATAAGTTTCATATTGCATGTACTAACCATTCCAAAAGTTAATATTATACCTTCTCAAATTAACAATGCAAAATTTGGTAACTCTATTTTACTTTATGCCAAGTGTCAGTTAAACATCATTATCTGAAAGGTTCTCCTGAGTCTAATTTTACTAAACTTTCTAGATTATTCTGAAGGGTACACTGCTTCGTGATGGATTTGTACTTTCACTGATGTTGTTGGGGGGTGTGGTGAGTACAGCAGCAGAAGTGATAATTGAATAGAACTGCTGGAAAACATCAGAGAGTTTCATACTGTTACACATGCATGTAGGAAGGGTAGCATAACTGCATAAGAGAGACCATTCAGGACTCATTTCAGGAGAATATTTCATTCTTCTGATGACTCCTACTAAACTTCAAAATCCCACCATGACTCCTGTTTCATCATAATCCAGATAGTTTTCAAATTACAAGTACACAGAGTTTCTTCTCCAATTACATCTCCAGGCCAACTTCTTTGCAAGATGCCATCTGCTTATGCTGGCCAAGAGAAAAGCAGAACATCTGAGAACTGGCACCAATAGAAATCTCTCTGACACATATTATTGGAAGTTATATGATAAATCTTTGGCAAGGTTTCCAAATGGACTTTGTATATTATCAGGTTTTGCTAAAACTAAAACAAGAATGAATTTCTAGAGCAACTAATGTTGAAAATTTTGTATGAAAAAATAAGTATGAGTGGTTCTAGCAGAAAATTCCAAATAGTTATGAATTCTACTTATGTTTCTCCCAAATGGAAGTTTTTATCCTCAATTTCTGTGTCTATGTATTGACTGTCATTTATGCCACTTATTTATTTCTTATTGTTTCATTTTCATATATCACTTGATGTATTTCATTATATCAGTCCTGAGAATTAAGCAATAATATCAGTCTTCTTATATAAATGAGCAATCTAAGATTCCAGGAGAAATGAAGGCAATAGTGAAAGGAAGAAGAAAGGTAAATCTCTTTGTTCCATGTATCAGACAATGTGGAACATTTTTTCTCTAATCTCTGATTCCTTTCAATTCTCATATTCAATGAAGTATTATCTCCATCTTACAGCCAAAAATCACAAGACTTGCCAAATATTACACAAGTAATTGGTGGAAGTGATTACTGTCTTAAGTGACAAAGGAGAGGAACTAGTGGTTCAGAGGGCTGAACTATCGCCATTCTCTGTCCACATCTCTGTGCCCAGGCCAGGAGTCCTGGACAGCAAATAGATATGCCCACTAGAGTATTATTCCCTCCATAGACCATGTTCAAGGCCCCTGAAACTCCAGAATTTCCCACCCAAATGGCCACAGTTCACTTCCTTAGCCAGTTGGGTCTTTTCTCCTCAGAAGGGTAAATGATACCACTCAGGATCTATTCAGATTTTCTATTTCTTCTGAGTCAGTTTTGTAGTTTATATCTTTTTAAGAATGTGTCCATTTCATTTATGTTACATAATTTGTTGACATATAGTTGTGCAGAGTATTCCCTTATGATTTTAATTTCTGTAAATTTAGCTCTAATTTCTCCTTTTTCACTGCTGATTTTAATAATTTGAGTGTTCTCTCTCTCTTCTTTTTTTTTTTTCTCTTGGTCTCTCTTGCTAAAGACTTGTCAATTTAGTTGTTATTTTAAAATTTTTGTTCTTGATTTCCTCTATTGTTTTTCTATTTTGTAGATGTGGTTTATGTAAATTGGCCTTAAGTAAAAGGAGTTTACCCTTGATAAGGTAGGTGGGCCTCATCCATTTGGGGCCCTGAGAGTGAAAACTTGTTTTATCAGAAAAGAAATTCTGCCTCGAGACTGCGGCACCAGCTTCTGCCTGAATTCCCAACCTGTGGGCTTACCCTGCAGATTTCAGACTTGCCAGCCTGCAAAATCATGTGTGTCAGTTACTTAAAACACACATGCACACACACACACACACACACATCTGTTATCTATAACTACATCTATAACTTATTTTCATTCATTTTGGCTGGGACTTACTAGGCTTCCTAAATACATAAATTGGTATATTTAAACTGGAAAATAGTGAGTTACATCTTCCAATTCCTTTATGTTGTCCTCCCCATTCTGTTTCTTTCTGATGTTTTGATATTATATATGCTGGACCTCCTCACGTTATATGATGTATCTTTTTAACTATCTCTAAAATGTACCCTCTCTCTTCTACAGAGCATTTCCTGTGTAATTTCTTCAAACTATTTGTATATTTTTTTCAGGTTTATCCCCAATTATCTCTTCAGTTACATAGTTCTTTAATTTCTATTACAATTTTTACTCTAGAGTTTCTCTTTATTTCATATTTAAATTTATTGTTACAAATTATATTCTCTTTTATTCCATTATATTTTCAGTCAATTTTATTTCTTTAAGTATATCAAATATATTTGTTTTATATATTATATATGCTAGTCATTGGATGTCTATGTCTGTGATAATTTTTCTGGTGAATCAAAATAACTGGCCTCTTTCATGTCATATTTAGAGATTTGGTTTGAGATCAGTAAGAAATCTTTGAGGCCTAGATATTAAGTGTTTTTCTTCTGAATGGGTCTCTTCTCTCTGTCTCTCTCTGTCTCTCTGTCTTTATCTCTTACTGTCTCTCTGTCTCTGTATTGTATGTGTACACACTCTCTTTCACACTCCCCCCCCCACTTTTTTTGGCTACTTCTAGGAGCTAAGAGGCACCACCAACCCAAAACTGACATACACTAAATGTTCAGCACTGATATGAATTCTTGATGTTTCCTGTTTTATCCACCGAATCTGTTACCCATCAGAGGACTTTACACTAAACAGGGTTTCTTCAGTGTAATTTCTCACCTCAGGGATTTAGATTTGTCTCTTGTCTCCTATAATAGCTCCTTGAATTTGTATTTTAAGCCATCAGAAATTGCCATATTCTCTTCAAGAATTACTGGCTCTACCGCTTTCTTGCCCTGTAGATTCATGACTTATTTTTGTTTCTGGCCAGGATATTGTACAAGAATTTTTAAATCTTTGCTTTAAATTTTAACTCACTAGAAATTAATTTAATCTGCCATTCATTGACCATCTGATATGTTCTTGATATTTATGAGATTGAAAGAATTTTTCTTCTCATATAAGAATATATTTAATATATTTAACAAAATATTTTTTATATCTTACATGTATATTAGCACAGAACTACAGCAAGGGAAAGATATATTAACCTTACTAGTTACCATATAGTTCATAATGACTTTAAATGTTTTAAACATTGAAATGTAGAGTGTGTATTTTAAATTTTATTACTGTGCCCCTGGGCTTAGTGACATAGGGTATAACTAATAAACCGTACAAATATGAATATTTATATACACACATAATCATACATATTTAAATATGGTGATTTTTCTGATTATTCTAACTCTAGTGAATTAAAATACCTTAGCACAATAAAAAACTTGCCTTTTTATGGAGACTATAGTGAAAATTCATTATATTACTTGTGAAACACTCTTGAGAAATCCTTTTTGTCAAAAATTTCACATCTATTCTAGTTACACATTCACCATGTTCAACCCAGAAACATTATTTCTTTGGAACAACATTCAAGAAGATTCTCCTGGGAAATACAAAAGGCAAGTGAGAAAGTTTAAAGTATTGCTTTAAAAAGTTGGAGGAGTGGAGGCTTTGTTCAAATTGTCTAGTGTGTTTGTAGAAGCTCCATGCATTTTCTTTAGTAGGTGTAGGTAGGATTTGGTTGTGTTCTGAGTGAAATCTAGGGATAATTTAAATCTAGAACAAAGGAAAGAATACAATAACCATAATCCAAACATAGAATTGCCTTAAGAAATCCCTGTGAGAATTGGAGAACACGTCTGAGTTGAAGTGCACGTCTGTGCTGCTCACCTGACTCAGACAGGCCAGCAATCACCACACTTCTGTCTCTGCCATCATTCACAATGCTGCATCCAGATTCCAATTCAAGAGCAGGAAAAAGCGAGATTGTAAACACTTGTAACAAAGTTGCAAAGGGGATAAAACCATTTTGGTTTTGGGGAAGGTGAGGGCTGGTCTACTGACAAAAAAAAAAAAAAAAGTCCTTAAAGGAAATCTGATATGTGATTAAACTCAAAATAGTGTATTTTTAAACTTAATTTTTCTTTTCTTGAAATCCCATGAACTCTACATATTAACACATGTTAAGACATAGAGGACTTTTTACATTTTCTTTTGCTATTCGGTCTTAAAATTACCTTTCTAGTAAGTCTAGGTAGGATTTGGTTGTGGAATTACATTGTAGGAAGAGCTTTATCTCCCCCATGGAAACCAAAAATACCCGTTTCATTTTCTCAGGCTCTCTTGCAGACAGAAGAGGATACATGCCTGGGATTCTACAGCTAGACATGCTGACCTCTGTACTTTGAATCATAAACAAGGTAGACCGAGCAGAACCTCTTCTTGCTATGGGTGGAGGTGTGGCAGCCAGTACCTCCAGGTTCTAAAGGAAACAGTTAAAAAAGGCCGACTGCATCGTCCACTATTGGTGGAGTGCATTTGAGAGACAAGTTATGTCCCCAGCAGTACTGTTTTCACTGGCTTGATTTTGAGCATTGTTCCTCCCTATGCAGACTCCAAATTTTGTTTGTTAGATTTCCTAGAGGCTTTGTGAATCAGTTAATATCCCATTAATATATTCCTCTTCAAGTTAAATTATTCATAGTTTATTTGTTGCTCTCAACTAAGTATCTAATATAAAAAGAGATAGGCAACATAGCTTACTTTATTCTTTAGTATCTCATTTGAGAAAATAAACATATAATAATATCAATATTTGCTATCTATGGGGTTATGATTCTGCAGGATGGTTATAATTTTGCTGAATTTTTTTGAAGATAAACTATGTTAGGCACTGTGTTAAGAGTTTTATATGCAATGCCTTATGTAATATTGAAAATAAGACAAAGTAGGTACTGTTATCTTCATCTTTTTTTTATTGTTATGTTAATCACCATATATTACATCATTAGTTTTTGGTGCAGTGTTCCATGATTCATTGTTTGTTCATAACACCCAGTGCTCCATGCAGAATGTGCCCTCCTCAATACCCATCACCAGGCTAACCCATCCCCTTACCCCCCTCCCCTCTAGAACCCTCAGTTTGTTTTTCAGAGTCCATCCTCTCTCATGGTTCGTCTCCCCCTCTGACATACTCCCCTTTTCTTCCTCTCCTGTTATCTTCTTCTTTTTCTTTTTTCTTAAAATATGTTGTGTTATTTGTTTCAGAAGTACAGATCTGTGATTCAACAGTCTTGCACAATTCACAGCGCTCACCGTAGCACATACCCTCCCCAATGTCTATCACCCAGCCACCCCATCCCTCCCACCCCCAACCACTCCAGTAACACTCAGTTTGTTTCCTGAGATTAAGAATTCCTCATATCAGTGAGGTCATGTGATACATGTCTTTCTCTGATTGACTTATTTCACTCAGCATAACACCCTCCAGTTCCATCCATGTCGTTGCAAATGGCAAGATCTCATTCTATCTTCATCTTTCAGATGTGAAAACAGCCAAAGAGGGACTTACTAACTTGACCCGAGTTTGCACAGATTAGAAAAGTGACAGCTTTTTCCTTGTTTCCATTGCCATAACTTTAGGGATTCTATTCATACCAAGCTCAAGCTCAATTGTACAAATCGTAGTGAAGTCTCACAGAAATCATTGTCCTATAATCAGGTTGATGTTCTATGAAGTGTTTATTATATATCAGGTACTGTGACTAGAGCTAGATATACAAAAACTAATTATGCAATATTCTTACCATTAATTCATTTTATCAGTAAAAATAATGTAAATTAATAACATACATTATAAAATTTCTATAACAGTGGTAGGTACAGTATGTGGAAACTCAAATAAGGGAATATTCTTTCTCCATATTGGTGTCAGGCAAGGCTACAGACCAGAGAAAACCAGGACTGCTCCTTTTTATATATATGTTATTTGCTGTTAGGAGGAGTTTCATCAATGTTATCTCTAAGCCAAAAGGATAAAACATGGTGGCTCACCAAACACTAAATCCCGGAGATCACCCATGATGCCTGATATGCCACCGAATCTTGTCAAGTGTCACTCCTGGGAATTCTCTCATAATTCTGTGTTGTCAGGAATTTCTCGAGATTTTGTTTTGATGATTAATTTGGAGAGGTAAAGAAAAGAAAAGGAATAAATATAAATTTGTGATATTTAAGTGTTATATTAAAGACATGAAAAGGTAGGAGCTTATATTGGCTATTGTTGGTCTGACTATGAAATACTTTAATTACTTAGGTAATTAAATGTTATCTTTAAATGTTAGGAAAAGCAATTTTGCCAATAAGAATCAAGTCCACACTTTTAATGAGATGTTTTTATGAATAAATAAGTCAATAAATCAATAAAAATTCTCTCCTGCCAGCACAAACACATTTCAGATGTGAAATCTTTAAGGGAGATTGGCTAGATAAAAGCTGTGTTAGCTTCCTATTGCTGCTGAAATAAATCACAGAGATTCAGTGGCTTAAAACAGCATGAATTTATTGGCTTATGATTTGGGATGAGCAGAAATCCAAAATGGGTCTCAGGAGGCTACTGCCCATGTTTCTTCAGGGCTACGTTCTTTCTGGAGGTTCTAGGGGACAATCCATTTCTTTGCTTATCCCACCTTCTACAGGCACCTGCCATCCCAAGGCTCTTGGCCTCTTTCATCTTCAAAGCTAGCAATCACTTCAACTTCTGCCTCTGCCTTCATATTTTGTCCTCTGACTCTGTCACTCCTGCCTCTTTTTTTCAGTTTTAAGGACCTCTGTGATCTTGGATCTACATTGGATCTTTGATCTACATTGGATCTACCTGAATAATCCAGCATAATCTCCCCATCCCGAAGATTCTTTACTTGGTTACATCAGCACAGTCATGTGAGAAACAGATTCCTAGGTTCTAGATTAGAATGTGGATTTTGCAGGGAGCCATTATTCTGCCTACGTTATTCTGTCTACCACAGAACCATATCTCTTCAACTTCGGCACTCAGTTTCTAGCTGATCTAATGAACCTCTTTTTCTCTCCTGATTTTTTCCCTTAAATGAGCCACTGTTTTCTGGAACATCTCATTAAAGCAAATAAGCCCCTCTTTGACTTTACATCTCCCCCCAATTACTGTCCTACCCGTCCATGTTATATTCTTTTACAATCAGGTTTTCAAAAGTTTCGCTGACTCTTTCCACCCCTCCTCTCTGAATCTCCCTCCAACTTACTACAATTTTATTCCCTAGGAGGTCATATATTCAATAACTCCAGTGGTCTCTCTGCGCTTAAGTCCAATGAACACCATATTCCCTCATAGTCTAGAAACTCTCAGACTATTCTTGAAAAACTCATTAGTCTTGGATTATGATACCATATATTTCACATGTTCTCAGTGGTCCTCTTCCCCTTATGGGTCGATTTTTGCCCAATTCTCTTTCTGGTTTCTTATTCTTTATCTGGCTTGGTGCTGAGCATTTCTCCACTTCTACAGCATTATTTCTCAATAGATAATATCACTTACTTGCTTTACATACTCCTCTATGTCTTTCTTCTTTGTATTTCTTTCTGGAAAAAAAATGAAAACAGAACGTATATTCTTGTTCACTTATAGGAAAAAGGGATGACAGCTATTCACCTCTGTTTTTCACTGAAATCATGGCATGTAAATTTTCCATATCAGCACATGCGTATCTCCCTCATTTTTATGGCAATGCAATATTATGTCTATATCATACTTAATATAACTAGCTATGGAGTAACTCCAATTGTGTATATTTTCTAACAAATTATTTTATACAAATCTTTATACAAATTTATTATAACATATGTAATATGTTGTAATAAGTATTTTAGTAGTGAAGAATATCATAGAATATTTAGTTCATTCCAGAAGAAAAAGAATAGATATAATTAAATAATAGGTAATATTAAAATTATTTTGATCCTATGGCCATCCCATAAGCATAGCCCAATAGTTCGGTAACTATGACTTCCCTATAGGACCAGAAGGTAAGTCTTAAAATTAGAAATAAGTAGTCACTGAATCATACATGTAAAGTAATCAATTTTTATCTATTTTTTTTCCTTTTTTTGGAGTGGAGATAGTTTCTCTTTCTTTAAAGCTTTTCTTTTAAAGCCCCTTTCAAAAAAAAAAAAAAAGAAGCAGCAATATCTCAATAATATGCGTGTGTATAATGAAAAATTTGTTCTATATGTTTTGTTAAACTAGTATAGGAGAAATGGCAATTTCTTTTGACTAACAGTTTGGGTTAAAACTCAGTATTTTCTATTGACACATCTCTAATGATATCTACATATCTATGGAAGGTGGTTGATAATACAGTGTAATAGCAGCTTTGCTTCAGAGGTAACATCTTCTGCCATATGAGTCAGGGTAGTCTCAAAGAGACTACCCTGCTTACCTCTGGCAAGGTTAGAAACAGGTACTCCAAATTCCCATTCTTTAACTTACAAATGATTAGCTGAACTGTTTGTCCTCACTAATCAATGGAAACAAAATGCTTTTGAACCAAACTTTGGTTAAGATTTTCTTGGGCTTTGGCCTACTCAGCCTAGGCCAGTATACCAGCCCTCCTCAGGTGTCATCCTAAAAATTAGGCTGACCTCAGGGGAAACATTTAACTTCCTAAGACACAAAGGTTGAGGGGATTTCTTAACCTTTGCTGCTTCCAGGATCACAAGACTCAGGTAAAAGTCAACGTTCTTAAGAGTTAGGAACAGAATGGCAGAAGCAAATCAGTGGGGAAGTACGGTATTTAAAATAATCATGATGGACCAAATGGACATCCACAGGCAAAACTAACAAACAAAAAAGTCCATTAAACCTCACATGTTATTTTAAAAGGTGACTCATAGATCAGAATGTAAAATGCATACTATAACTTTGCAAATCACTGGGACCAAAGATTAGGCAGAGTTCCTAGACATCTCCACCAAGAACACAGTCCACTGAAAACATAATCATTAAATTGGGCTTCAACAAAATTAAAATTTTCTGCCCTGTGGAAGACCTTGTTAGGAGGACAAAAAGGCTGGGGAAAAAATAAAACAAATCACAGTCTGACAAAGGACTTATTTCCATAATACATGAAAAATTTTCTAAATGTTACACAACACAGAACGTGAGCAAACACAGAATGTGTTTGCTCCTTAACACATTCACAGAATGTGAGCAAAAGACTTGAAAGACACAATAGGGAAGAGAATATGCAATAGAAAATTGCACCTGAAAGATGCTGAAATCCTTATCCATTAGGGACATGCAAATTAAACCCACAACTAGATAGCACTCACTCTTCTAAGAATGGCTAAAATGTAAAAATATTTATACACTGACAATACAAAGTTCTCACAAGGACATTGGGCCATAGGATCTCTATGCTTTGCTTGCTATAATGTGAAATCATTATAGCCATTCTGGAAACAGTCTGACAATTTCTTACAGAGTTAAATGTATACTATATGACCCAGCAATTACATTCCTGGGTATTTGTAATAAAAGAATAAAAACATCTCTATTCAAAACACACTGAGCAATATGTGGTCTGCCCATATGATAATATAGACTTACCATATGATTCAACAGATAGGCAACATTCATCCACACACAAATGTGAAAACAATTGTTCATAGCAGTACTATTCGCAACAGTCAAAGATTGTAAATGAATATTTGCATATCCACAAAATGGAATATTATTTAGAAGGAAAAGAGGAATAAAATTGTGCAGCATGTTAAAATATGGGTGGACTTTGATGCCAGTATGTTAAGTGAGAGGTCAGTCACAAACGACCACATATTGTATGATTCCATCAATATGAAATATCTAGAGTAGAAATATCTGTAGGGACAGAAAGCAGAAAGTAGATTCTTGATTGTCTAATGCTGTGAGCCTTTGGGGGTAGAGGAATGGAGAGTAATTGCTAATGGGTATAGAGTTTCTTTTTGAGATGAAAATATTTTAAAGTTATGGCTATACAACCCTGTGAATATACTAAAAGACTCTGAATTATATACTCTAAATGGGTAGACTTTATGACATGTGAATTCTATCTCTGTAAATCTGTTAAAATGGTTTATATACTTTATCATTTATTTCTTATAATATTCTCAAAAAGAAGTCATATTGATGGAGATAATTCCATAGCCGCCAAGGGGTAGGACTGGAAGAATTGTGTGACTATATGTTAGCGTTGAACCAATACCAGATTTCTCCTTTTGGAAATGTAGTATTGTTTTGTACAATGTTATTCCTGGGGGAAGTTGGGTGAGAGGTACATGTGAATGCTTCCATTTTTGCGACTTCTTTTGAATGTAAACTATTTCAAATTAAAAAGTTTCTAAAAATCTAACTCTTGAGAGAGTGAATCTTATTTTTGAGAAAGAAACTTTCTGACATATTCTGAGCCAAAATTGTTTCAAGTCACATCCTGTGCACTGCTGTCTTACTGATATTTTAGTCTGTTGGATCCTTTTCTTTCACAACGTAGGTCCTGTGGTTGGTTCAGCTATGTCCACAAATTGATGTTTGAACTTCAAAGTTTTCAGCTTTGGAGAACATTACCTTAGAGAGATGTTCAGTCAGAAATACTGCAGGTTTAAGGAACAAACACAATACATTTAGTCATAAAGTCTCTAGTTAAAAGGAAAAAGAAAAATATGTAACTAACCCCATGAAAAAGCAGAGATTAAACTGAGTCAGCAACAATTTGTTAGAAACAAACCATTTCTTGTGTATACCTTGTCTCCCATCACATTTTTTTAAACACCAAAATAAGTTAGCTCATACATGTGTTTTCCTCATTAGTATCTTATGCTGATTTATTGATTGCAGTCTCTCACTGCATCTGTGTGATCATGTGACTTTGAGAAAAAAAGGAAAGAAACTCAAAAATGATCCCTGCTGGGCCTACCAATACAAAAGTATCTTTGACAGTTACAAGACAAAACAACCATACTGTCAGAAAGGCTTTGACAGAATGAAGTGAACCATATTGACAGGATATCATGAAAGCATCTGGTGGGTTGTTTCAGATGAATGCTCTCATTTCATTGTCAATGTGCTTATGTGTGATGAATTTCCTGGACTGTCTTGGTTTCTCACAGCTACTTGAAAGCACAGAATGCTACCTTTAGCAAAGGGACTACTTACTATGCTTTATATCTACTGCCTTCCATAAGAAGTGTAGATATCATCAGAGATGTGCCGATGGAAAATTCCAAGTCTTAGCCCACCTTTTAAGTCAAAAGAAATTGCATTACTCCTAGACCACTTAAAAAAAAATAGGACAGCAAATTTTTGATGT
This sequence comes from Callorhinus ursinus, assembly GCF_003265705.2. Taxonomy (NCBI): domain Eukaryota; kingdom Metazoa; phylum Chordata; class Mammalia; order Carnivora; family Otariidae; genus Callorhinus; species Callorhinus ursinus. Next base: position 76,576,707 of record NW_027397068.1, read on the forward strand.
ATACATATATGTATATTTTTGGAAGGCTGACTTCTTTTTTTTGAAGGGGCATTCTTATGGAAAAACTCTTATCTGTGCTCCAAAGAAGGAGAAAATAGTTAAAAACTGATGACTATCCAAGTGCAATTCAGTAACTACTCATTTCTTATCTTATAACTGACTTCTGGTCCTTTAATACATAGGGAAGTTGTAGTTAATGAATTACTGGACTCTTATGGGATGGCCAGAATAATATTTAATATTAGAGTATCCATCATTTTTCTTCTAGAATGAACTAAGTATCATTCTATGACACTCCTCACTGACAAAATATTTATTACAATATATTACATTTTTTCAAAATGATTTTATAATGAAAAATAGAGAGAATAAGAGTTGCTCAATAGGAAGTTAGTTATGTTAATTATGGTTTAGCCATAATGCTGTATTGTCAAAAAATTGAGGTAAATATTCATACACTAATGTGGAAAATTTACATGACATGATTTCAGTGGAAAACAGAGGTGAATAACTATCATTCCTTTCCTCTGAGGATTTGTATACATTTTTTTAAATTTATTTCCAGAAAGTCAAAAGAAATGAAAACAGTGGTCACCTTTAGGGAGATAAACAGAGTTGCAGAGAGGATTGATGCTTTCATTTTTCATTTCATTCCTTTCTAATTGGTTTAACTATTGTAACTAAGCAGTATTCTCTTAGATTAACTGGAATTATCTGGGAAGGAAGAATATGGACTGCTATTTGTTTCATTCATTGTATTGTCTTTCGTAAAACAAACAAACAACAAAAAGACCCATAAGCCTCTATGTTGCAGAGATTTGGGAAATTTTGTCCATAATATTTATTACTGTGTCCCTTGTGCCTGGCACATATCAGGAACTCAATTAAGTGTTCATTTCATAAAGAAGCAACAAAAATTAATAAAAATATTTAATATAACATTGAAATGAAAATAACAGGTCTGTTTAAATGCAAAATAAGCCGATTCAATTCTATGTACTTTTAGCATATACTTTTTCTCAACTGTTTGTTCTGCCTGATACATGATGACATACCCATTAATAAAATGTTCTAATGTTGAAGTCCTTATGAAGCAACTCATTCAGTCAGTCATTCAGACAATAAATATTTACTAATACCTATTATGAATTAGATGGCAGAGATAGAGAAGTAAACATAGACAAACGTGTATATAAGCTTCAAATTACTGTGTGAGTACAGTCATAAATATGAATTCAAATGAAGAGTTGTAACAGTGAGAATTCACTTAAATTGGTCTTTCCAGGAAAGTCTCCCTGATTATATTATATATTATATTATACACAAATAAGTCTAGAGAAGGGAAGAAGCAAAAAGGTGGAGAGGCACTTTCAAAGCAAAAACAACTTTGAGAATAACCTGAAGTACAAAAGAACTTAGTATATTCCACGTACCCCAAGAAAGCCGTCATGGCTGGTATGACAGGTGGGGAAGAGTAGTGCCAGAGAGACTATAGGAAGATAATTCAGACACAGACTTGCAGGACACTTGACAGGATGTATTTATTCTAAGAGCAATCAGAAGCCACTGAGAGGCTTTAAGAATAGGGATAATTTGCTTTTTTTAAATTTACTGATATAATCATGTGGGATTTTTTTCTTTAGACTGTTAATATAATGGATTATATTAATTAATTTTTGAATGTTGAACAAGGTTAGCATTTTAGAAAGAAGGCTGACTTGTTAGTGACATATTATTCTTTAAATGGATAGATGATAGATAGATAGGTAGGTAGATAGATAGATAGATAGATAGATAGATAGATAGATGATAGATGATAGGTAGATAGATCCATCCAGATTAATACATATTTATTTTCCATGAAAGAATGTCCAACTTCGATCACCTTTCCAAGGTTTGTTCTTTATATGTCCTTAATAATTATCACCAAAGTACAGTGACTATGACAGAGAACCAAGATGCATGTTGGTGTCAGCAGAGGTCAAAATGACATGCAGCATGAAGAGGAAAGTGCACAAAATAGATGCATTTCTTCCTTTTAAAAGGGACCAAAAGAGGGACCAAATAGATATAAGTGGCATTCAGAAAAGCCATAGCTTTTTTTTTATAGACATAGCTCCCATCGACTGTGATGCAATTGCTCTCCCTAATGTCCCTCCACATTGTTCAGCACTTGTCTGGAACTCTTCTATGCATGCTACAGTGTTGCATAAACAAACTGAAAAGTGTACAAATCAAATGTTGCATCTGCCACCTTACTGTCTTCTTAAAATGACATTTAAAAATGTCTTTATGATCTGAATTTAGTGTTGAAAATGTCCTGAGGAAAAACTGTGTCAAAACAAACAGCTATTCTTTCAACTTTTTAAACCCCCACAGCAGAAATATAGCTATACATATGAAATTAAAATATATTGTTGAAATAAAGTAAGACTAAAGGAAAATAGATTCCATCTTAATTGTTTTTTAACAAAAAGAAAGAAAAAATAGATTTTTCATTCATGGAAAAGAATATTGGTAGACTTTAGCAAATGATAGAAATACATTCTAGGGATGGGGACATAGGTTGTTCCCAAATACAATCTCTTCAATCTAACAAAGGCTATGTATGACAAGCCCACAGCAAACATTGTACTCAATGGCAAAAGTTAAAAACTTTTCCCATAAGATCAGAAATAAGACAAAAGTGCTCACTTCCCCCACCCTATTCAATGTAGCACTGGAAGTCCTAGCCAGAGCAATCAGGCAAGAAAAATAAATAAAAGGCATCTAAATTAGAAAGGAATTAGTACAATTGTCTTTGCAGATAACATGATCTTATATAGAAAATCCAAGGATTCCACCAAAAAAAAAAAAACTGTTAGAATCAATAAACACATTCAGAAAGTTGTAGAATATAATAACAATATATGAAAGTCAGTTGTGTTTCCATACACTAAAAATGAATTTTCTGAAAAAGAAATAAAGAAAACAATCTCATTTACAATAGTGTGAAAAATACCCGGAAATAAATTTAACCAAGGAGGGAAAAGATCTGTACAATTAAAACTAGAAGGCATTGATGAAAGAAGTTGAAGAAAACACAAATAAATGGAAAGATATTCTCTGTTCATGGTTTGGAAGAACTAATGTAAAATGTTCATACCACCCAATGTAATCTATAGATTTAATTTTCTCTATCAAGATTTCAGTGGCTTTCTTTTTACAGAAATAGAAAAAATAATTCCAAAATTTGTATAGAACCACAAAAGACCCAGATAGTAAAAACCATTCTGAGAGATAAGAACAAAGATGAAGGCATTGTGCTTCCTGATTTTAAATTATATTGCAAGACTATAATCATGAAAACAGTATGATATTGGCATAATAATAGACACAGAAGGGAGCCTGGGTGTCTCAACTGGTTAAAAGTTTGCCTTTGGCTCATGTCATGATCCCGGAATCCTGGGATTCAGCCCTGCATCTGGCCCCCTGCTCAGCAGGGGATCTGCTTCTTCCTCTCCCTCTCCCCATCCCTTGCTCATGCTCTTTCTCTCTCTCTCTCTCTCAGATAAATAGATAAAATCTTTTTTTTTAAATATTTTATTTATTTGACAGAGCGAGAGAGAGAGAGAGACAGCGAGAGAGGGAACACAAGCAGGGGGAGTGGGAGAGGGAGAAGCAGGCTTCCCGCTGAGCGGGTAGCCCGATGTGGGGCTCGATCCCAGGACCTGGGATCATGACCTGAGCTGAAGGCAGACGCTTAATGACTGAGCCACCCTAAAATCTTTTTTAAAAATAGACACATAGATAAATGGAACAGAATCTAGAGTCCAAAAATAAACCATTCTGAAACAATCAAATAATATTTGACAAGAGAGGCAAGAACACTCAATGGGGAAAAGACAATCTCTTTAATAAATGGTCCTGGGAAAACTGGATATTCACATGCAAAGGAATGAACCTGGACCCTTATCTTATGCCACTCAAAAAAACTTAACTTCAAAAGGATTAAATACCTAAGTATAAGAAATGAAACCATTATACTCCTAGAAATAAGCATAGGGAAAATTTCCTTGGCATTACTTCTTAGCAATAATTTTATGAAAATGGTGCCCAAAGCACAAGCAACAAAAACAAAAATAAACAAGTGGGACTACAAAAATTAAAAATCTTCTGCACAGCAAAAGAAATGATCAACAAAATAAAAAGGTAACCGATGGAATGGAGGGTAATATTTACAAACCACATATCTGATAATGGGTTAATATCCAAATTTGTAAGAAACTCATACAATCCAAGAGAAAACAAATCCAATTTAAAAAATGAGTGTAAGAGTGCCTGTGTGGCTCACTCAGTTAAGCATCTGCCTTCAGCTCAGGTCATGATCTCAGGGTCCTGGGATCGAGCCCCGCATCAGGCTCCCTGCTCAGCGTGGAGCCTGCTTCTCTCTCTCCCTCTTCCTCTCCCCAAAGTTGTGCACTCTTTCTCTCTCTCTTTCTTTCACAAATAAATAAATAAAATCTTTTTTAAAAAATGAGCATAGGACCTGAATAGACAGACATTTATTCAAAGAAGATATTCAAACGGCCAACAGGTACATGAAAAGGTGCTTGATATCACTAATTATCAAGGAAATGCAAATCAAAACCACAATGAAGTATCATCTTACACCTGTTAGAATGTCTATAATGAAGAAGACAAGAAATAGCAAGTACTGGCGAGAATGTGGAGAAAAGGGAACCCTTGTACCCTGTTGGTGGAAATAGGTAGAGCCATTATGGAAAACAGTAAGGAGTTCCCCTAATAAATTTTTAAAAACTAAAAAATTAAAAATAGACCTACCATATAATCCAGCAATTTCATTTGTGGATATATATTCAAATGAAATGAAATCATTATCTTAAAGAAATAGCCACACCCTCATGTGCACTGCAACATTATTTCCATTTGCCAGGACATGGAAACCACTCAAATGCTAAGTGTCCATCAAACAGGTGAGTGGATAAAGAAAATGTGATTCGGTATATCTATTTATATATGTATATATGTGTGTGTGTATATATACACACAGTATAATATTATTCACCCATAAAGTGAAGGAAATCCTGCCATTTACAAAACATGGTTGAATCTTGAGGGCATTATGCTAAGACAAATAACTCAGAGGAAAACAAATACTGAATGAACTCACTTATACGTGGAATCCAAATTCATAGAAATAGGAAGTAGATTGGTGGTTTCCACCCATGGGGAAAACTGGTGACAGCTGTCAAGGGTACAAATTTACAGTTATAAGACAAATGAGGTCTTGGAATATAATGCACAGCATGGTGACTATAGGTAATAATAATGTATTGCCTACTTGAAAGTTGCCAAGAGAGTAGCTTATAATAGTTTACAAAAAAAAAATTGTAACTATGTGAGATGATGTGTGTGTTAACTAACTTTAATGTGGTAATCATTTTACAATATATACATATATGAAATCATTACTGAGGTGTCTGGGTGGCCCAGTCAGTTGAGCGTCTGACCCTTGGTTTTGGCTCAGGTCATGATCTCAGGGTTTTGAGACCAAGCCCCGCGTCAGGCACAGCACTGAGTCTGCTTGAGTTTCTCTCTCTCTCTTTCTTTCTCTCTCTCTTTCTCTCTGCTTCTCTCCTCCTCTCTCTCTCTCTCTAAAATAAATAAATAAATAAATCTTTAAAAGAATAAATAAAATCATTACTATGTGCACCTCAAACTTACACAATATTATAGGTCAACTATATCAGTAATCCTTAAAAACATTCTAATGACAAAATTAACAAATATTGGTGTTTTGACTCCATGTATATGTGCTATGGAGAATATTTTTAGAAAATACTGCAAATAAGTGGGTGTTTGGTCATGTTTTAGTTTACTTTGCTTTGTAAAAAGAGGACTAGCAGGGTGTAATGATAAGAAAATCAAACCTCTGATACTGTAATAGGTTTTTGATGATTTTAAAACGGATGGATAATATAAAGCTTGTATAAGAATTATACTCAAGGTGAACTGAAAGAATTGAAGTTGTAGAGGCAGGAATGACCAGGTGTTCTTCCTGAAGTCCATTCACGAGGTGGGGAAGACTTAAGTTAATTAGGAGGTGGAATGCCAGAGAATATATACTTTAAGAGAAAATGTAAAAGGTGTAATAATCTTACCCTTGTGTTATTCTTTTAAAGAAGTGCAAAATTTGCATTAGAAGCAAGTCGTAATCAACTTATTTATCCATCTGCCTATGTATTTATTTGTTCAACATTTTCTGAACATCTACTTGTGTGAGAGAAAGTGTGCTTATTTTCATATACATTATTGTTAATTCTCATGAAAACTCTTCAAAATATATTATACTTCATTTATGGATGGGGAGTTGAAGTTCAGGGAAATTAAGCTACTTGCTTTAGGTCACATAACTCAAAGTATCAAGGAAAAATTAAATGTAATTATGTTAGCCACCAACTTCCATTTCTTTCTAGTAAGTATTTTGAGGAGAGTCAAGTTCAAAGCGGTGAACTCAACATTTAGTACAGTTCAGTACTTGAAGTATTCCTACAACACTGCTTATATCTTTTCTATACCCATTGGTCATGACCCATGTTCTTTCTTGAATTAAAATGAAGTATGTTCGCTTCTTTTTTCCTATACCTGAATGGTAAGTTTTTTAAAGCAATTCATCATTGTTTTCTTTATCTTATACATCACTTGATAAAAGCTGATAGCAAATATTCTTGACTGAATGGATGGAGAAAGATGTTGAGTTAAGAACCCAGTGGAGTCACAAGGTAGTGCAGGCAAGGACAGTGTTCCAGAAGCATGGATCATTACAGCAAAAGTACAATTAACTAGAGAGAAGAATATTGACTTTAGGATACATTGGGACTCAGCCACCTAGATGAATAAAAACTGGGTTGTCAACCCGAACAAAACTAGATCATAAATACACCTAGATGCAAAAATAAATGTGATGATCATGGAAGACTGGGAAAAAATAATTTCAAATCATACTGAAGGAATTTTTGAGCCTCTCAGAAATGCAGCTCTGGGAGCTTTGGATAATGGCACATTGTGAGTTTTAAGAGGATTCCAACATTCAAGCATTGATCTGCTTTATCCTTCAATATTCCTGATTCAAAAAGCTATTGGCTTTGTATTTATTGTAATGAAGTTCATTTAAATGCAAGCATATATAGCTTTAAATCAATGTACATGCTTCCCCATTTAAGAGTAAAGAAAATACCTAGTCAAGGGAATATTTACCTTGATTTTTTTCCTAATAGTAATGATGAATTATACTGTGTCATCTACATTCCCGTGACATATCACTTTTATGACCCTTAATGTGGGACTATAAGACCGCAAGGTTAGAGATGCAGCTAGTAGTTGTGCACAGGTTTTTTTTTAACTGAGAAGCTAACTGGCCCATACAGGAATTTTAACCACAACCCTGGCCTCATAATCACCATTCTACCCTCCAGAGCTAACTGACCTAGACAATAAAGACTGCAGAAGATACCCACTGAGCTATTAGGTTGATGAATGGGAAGTATTTCAGAACATGGCATCTTGTGAAAAATAACACAATAATTTGAGTAGTTGTCCCTCCCAGTGGTACCAATTTATATGCAAGGCTGCAAGGCTAATGCAATAGTTTTTCTTACCCAGAGGCCAAACACTGCTGATCTACATCATTGCCAGAGAGACACAAATAAACACATATACTATATAACAATGATATAATAAAGTTAAAACAAACGCAGAATTATGCACAGAATTTTCAAATCAACCTTTTACCTCTACCATCAAAAGCAAAAAGGAAAGAAAAAAATGCATTTGAATGCTCTCCTAAATTGTTGTTTTCGTTAATTATTTAATTAATTAATATGAATAATTGTCTTTAAGGAGATGAAATGTTATGTTGTTATAAGGAAAACATTATTTTTTTTTATTTTCTAGTACATATTAAGAATAAAGTATAACACTTTACATGGCTTAGCAACCATCAGTTCACCTAAAATATATCCAGAGTGTTCTGGATTTGAGTTATTAAGGAATAAAGAAAAGATCCTGAGTAGTGCATATATTAGTAGTTATATTTGAGCTACAATGAAGACCTTCAGTATGGGATATTTGTTGTTAAAAAGCATGTAAACTTAGGGAAAAAACATGTAAACTTATTCATTTGAGGGGAAAATTAATAAAGAATATCTTTTGTTATCATTGGTTGGATTTGGTTTTGATCTGTTGGTCTTACATAGGTAGATCATTTCTTAATAGAGAGCCTGGAATTGAAAAAGCTACCACCTATCAGGTGGAATCCCTGATCACATGACTAGCCAGCTATATTTTCCAAAATGATTATATAACTGACAAATTTAAAAAATATTTTAATAATTCTGTCCTGAACATTACCTAAATTACATATAATAACTATGTATGTGTGTGTTTTACATATATTGTTTTATATATCTTCTGTATATGTGTTGACTCATAAATAGACATGTATATGTATATATATGTATTTAAGGAGATACAAAATATGTAACAAGATGTAAGTAAATATAATTACATGGTCATAGATTATAAATGTACTCCAGTGAAAATTTCATCTTTTCCCTCAGAAATTAGTAGTAAACTAGACAAAATAAACAGTAAAGTCACATATAATTTAAACAATATTATCAACATATTGACCTAATTGTTATTTCCAGAACACTGCACCTAACAACTGCATAATATACATTTTTTTTTCAAGTGCACATGGCATATTTACCAAGCTAGAACATATCATTGGTCATAAAGTATGTGTTAATAAATTTAATATATTTCTGTCATACACAGTATGTTCTTTCACTGACATTAGTGAGAAATGAATAAAAATAGGAAATATTTGTAAATTAAATAACATACTTCTAAATAATGCATGAATCAAAAAAGAAATGAAAATTCTAGAAATTATGTCAATAAAAATTAAAATTAAAATATAATATATCACAATAGTGGAATGTAATTAAAGTCCTTATCAAGAAATATAGACCATTAAATACATATAGTTGAGAAAAATAAATGTCTAACTTCTATGATTTAGATTTCTATGTTAAGAAGTTAGAAATAGAACACAGAAAACTTAATGTAACCAGAAAGAAGAAATATATCTAAGTAGAAAGAAGAAAATAGTGAAGATGAGAACAGAATCCAAAGACATAGGAAACAAAAAAAGAGAGAAAATTGTCATAGCTAAAAGCTGGTTCTTTGGACAGATCAACAAAATCGATAAACTCCAAACTGGTCAGAACATGATAAAAAAAGAGATAACTAAAATGTAAATACTAGAGATAAAAAATTCACTACAGACATTAAAAGAATAACAAGATATTGGGGCACCTGGGTGGCTCAGTTGGTTAAGTATCTGCTTTTGGCATAGGTCATAATCCCAGGGACCTGGGATCTAGCCCTGCATTGGGCTCCCAGCTCATCAGAGAGCTTGCTTCTTCTCCCTCTGCTGCTCCGCCTACTTGTATTCTCTCTCTGTGTGTCTCTGTCAAATAAGTAAATAAAATCTTTAAAAAAAAAGAATAACAAGATATTTATGAGTAACTTTATTCCAACATATTCAATAGCATATATAAAATAGGCAAATTATAGAAAAGCTCAACTTACCAAAACAGACACAAAATGAAACAAAATTTGAATAGCCCTAAACCATTAAGCATTTAAATTTTTTTAATTAAAAATCCTAATTGTAAACTTCTGTGAAGGGAAACTATATTGTTTTATTTTTTTTTTCAAACTATATTGTTTTAATTTTGTACAGTACCTAACAGTGGAAGAAGCAAGCATTAATAAATAATAACATTTTTGTTAAAATCAGCCAACCAATAAACAAAACAAAGCCAAAAAATTCCAAAAACTTTACCACACAGAAAACTCAAGACCAGATGGCTTCACTGAATTCCATCAAATACTTAAAAGTTGAAATAACCCTATCTTCTACAATCTCTTTCAGAAAATAAGATAAAACACTTTCCTATTTGATTGTACCAATATAACCTTGTTGGTTATTATATTTAAGGAAACCCACTCCTTTACTTAACATGATATTGAAAATCTTAGCTATTGTAATAAAACAAGAAAAACAGATAAATGGAATAAAATTCAGGAAGGAAGAAGCAAAGTATATTTGCAACTTTCATGTTTACATAATTTTGCATAAACATTCTTAAGAATCTACAAAATAGCCAGAAAAATCAGTAACTAAATTTAACTTGATTAAAAAGCAAAAGATCAAAACACAAAAATCAGTTGCATTCTCTATACTAATAGAAAACAATTGGAAATAATATTTTTAAAATATTTTCTTACAATAGTATCAAAAATATTAAATGCTAATGATTAAATTTAAGAAAAGTAGTTAAGTCCTAAAATTTAAAACTATTACTAAGGAAAATAAATGAACAGAAAAACCATATTCATGGTTTTAAAAAGTCAATATTTTTTGATACAATTTTACTTCAGATTAATCTATAGATTCAATATAAATTAATTAATAAGCCACCAAGGCTTTTTAAAAATTAGTCAGATAATTCTAAAATTTATATTGAAATATGAGGGACCTAGATATGGCATATTCTGGTAATCTCTCTATATGTAATTTTTTTAGTAGACTGTTGAAGTTTGTATCTCACAAAATTTGTCCATTTCAAGTATGTATCCAATTTATTTGTATAAGGTTCATAATTCCCCCATCTCATCATTTTAATTTCTGTAACATCTGGCATGATATCTCTTCTTTCATTCCTAATATTTCTGATAGAATATGTTTTCATTTTCATTCTAAATATTTTAAAATATTTTTTAAATTTCTTATTTGCTATTTAGAATTGTGTTGTATAGTTTCCCAGTATCTAAAGATTATCTAGATATCTTTTTATCATTGATTTTTCATGTGATTTTATTTTGTATATACATGTATATGAACATTCCTAAGAGATTATGTTAAGAAATATAAACTCCAGTTTTAGAGCAGTAAGTATAGCAGGAACTCATTTTGTTTTTTTTAATCATATAAAATTAAATGCTTTTATTTGAACATAAAATAGAAGGTAAACTCATAAAGAAATGATCTTATTCCTTGAGTGAGTAAACTGGGACTTGACAAATTTAGATTCAAGTATTAATTTCACTTTCTGTCATATGAATTGTTAATGAGATTGTCTCTGCATATAACTCAGAAAAAGATACTTTATATGATCCTAAAACCTTAAGTTAGTTGGTAACATCCCTGTAGGAAATTAGCACATTTGAAAGGTGTTTGTTCATTTGTTTGTTTGTTCTGGGTGGGGGCGTAGAATAATGCATCCTGTCTCAGTGTCTTTTTCAGTCGCTATATGGCAAGTGTTCCTTTGTATGACTATCACATTAAAATAATGGTCCTCAATAAAGGGGTAGGAAAGATTGAAAGAGATATGAGTGACTACTGAAAATAATCTCTGGAGCTTGTTTTCAAACCCGTGAATCTACATATGCCATGGTTCAGGATGGGATGGGAGGACTTATCTTGAAAATATTCCCCAGATACTTTTTGACATTACTACCCTTAGACCTCACCAATATCCATGTTGACAGACTTGCTATATTAAATAACCTCTCTCCCTCCATTTTACTTTTCCTTATTTCCCTCCCTTCTTTCCATGCTTTCATCAAGAATGGTCCATTATTGGGGCACCTGGGTGCTTCAGTCAGTTAAGCACCCTACTCTTGATTTTGGCTCAGCTAGTGATCTCAGTGTCATGGGATCAAGCCCTGCCTCCATCTCTGGCTCCATCTCAGTACGGAGTCTGCTTAAGATTCTCTCTCCCTCTCCCTTTGCCCCTTCCCCTACTCTCTCTCAATAAACAGAATCTTAAAAAAAAAAAGGATGGTCCATTATGTACCTCCTAGATGCTACAATTAAAAAAATATATATTTGCTCTCAAAGAGTTTTCTGTTTGAAGAGAACATGCGCACGCACACACACACGCGCGCGCGCGCACCCACACACACACACACACACACACGCTACATACCCAAAACTTCACAACAGAGAATATAATTGAATGACAAGCAGTTAATTGCCGACAAATCCATGTATTACAGGTTGGTTTGTAAGAAAAACTCTGGACTCAGTATAACCATAGTTAGCCTTTTTTTTTTTAAGATTTTTTATTTATTTTTTAACAGAGAGGGAGACAGTGAGAGAGGGAACACAAGCAGGGAGCGTGGGAGAGGGAGAAGCAGGCTTCCCGCTGAGCAGGGAGCTCGATGTGGGACTCGATCCCAGGACCCTGGGATCAGGACCTGAGCCGAAGGCAGACGCTTAACGACTGAGCCACCCAGGCGCCCAGTTAGCCTTTAAATACAGTATTTTAACAGGCAAAATTTGGAATTAGGCATAGAGTGTAAGAAAGGGCATGCCATAACAGTGTTGAGCAAATAATAGTCACAAATATAATAATGAGCATGGTAGGTTGAAGAAATGCTAAAAAAGAACAAAAAAGGAAAAAATCCCTGCTTTATATCAAATAATATAAAATCTGCAAATAATAAGGAACTATGCTAAGATATTTATAATATCTTTTTTCAACAGTGGGGATATTTAGAATATGATTTTCTTCTTTCTTTTTCTATATTCGCTAAGTATTTTTCTAGTGATTTGTATTGATTTAGTTTTCACTTTTTAGTAGGTGTTCTTAATTACCTGAGTTATATGCAGAGACAATCTCATTAACAATTCATATGACAGAAAGTGAAATTAATACTTGAATCTAAATTTGTCAAGTCCCAGTTTACTCACTCAAGGAATAAGGTCATTTCTTTATGAATTTACCTTCTATTTTATGTTCAAACAAAAGCATTTAATTTTATATGATTAAAAAAAAACCAAAATGAGTTCCTGCTATACTTACTGCTCTAAAACTGGAAGTTTACATTTCTTAACATAATCTCTTAGGAATGTTCATATATATGTATATACAATTATGAAGTGATTAAAATAATACATATCATTATATTTATTAGCTGTCATTTTACACACACACACACACACACACACACATATAATTATTTCAAGTGTTCCATGACTTTGGCTCCTGCCCGGGGAGCCCTGCTGCTTCCCACAGATCCCACCTGACAGCTTATCACCCACTCCTCCTCTGCACTGACCCATCCTGCTGCACTTTTTGGGGAGATTTACCTTTCAGAAATTACTTATAATTTTGTGTCCACAAAGGGCACTTTAGGTTTCCTTGTAAAATTTTGGATTTATCCTTCTAAAAATGCCCCTCTACCCATTTCTAGATACTATATACAGGAGAGACTTGCAGATTCATGGGCTCAATCACCCGTGTGGATCAATCCATATATTACTTTTTATTTATTTTTTTAAGATTTTATTTATTTGAGAGAGAGAGAATGAGAGATAGAGAGCACGAGAGGGAAGAGGGTCAGAGGGAGAAGCAGACTCCCTGCTGAGCAGGGAGCCCGACGTGGGACTCGATCCCGGGACTCCAGGATCATGACCTGAGCCGAAGGCAGTCGCTCAACCAACTGAGCCACAGGTGCCCATATATTACTTTTTATGGGAAAAATTAACCACTTTCCACAATTTAAAAATGTTACAATCTAGGTGTTATTTTTATAATCTATTTTTCCTCAGGCAATAAATCAAATCAAATATTGAACACCCAAGGAACAAATTTCAGCTTAAGAAAATAAGCTTAAAGAATAAAAAAAGAACTAAGTAAGTCAAATCTCATGCTAGAGAAGAATAGTCTAGGCACATATGAGTGTCACACAGAGACATTTCTATTGCTATATCCTTCTGCTTTCAACTACTGTAATCTAGTCAACTGAATAAAAGACAAGGGAAACCAAAGGAGAAACAGATTAGGCACTCTCTCCCATTTTTTTTTAACCTCAGAAGAGCGTTGTCTTTGCCCTAGTTCTTTACCCAAGTATAGTTACTTTTTTAAATTTTTTATTGTTATGTTAATCACCATACGTTACATCATTAGTTTTTGATGTAGTGTTCCATGATTCATTGTTTGTGCCTAACACCCAGTGCTCCATGCAGAACGTGCCCTCCTCAATACCCATCACCAGGCTAACCCATCCTCCCACCCCCCTCCCCTCTAGGACCCTCAGTTTGTTTCTCAGAGTCCATCGTCTCTCATGGTCCGTCTTCCCCTCTGATTTCCCCCCCTTCACTCTTCCCCTCCTGCTATCTTCTTCTTTTTTTTCTTAACATATAATGCATTATTTGTTTCAGAGGTACAGGTCTGTGATTCAACAGTCTTGCACAATTCACGGCGCTCACCATAGCACATACCCTCCCCAATGTCTATCACCCAGCCACCCCGTCCCTCCCATCCCCCACCACTCCAGCAACCCTCAGTTTGTTTCCAAGTATAGTTACTTCATCCATCATTTACCTTGAATTTGTTGTCTCTGCTTGAAATCAGTATTCATCCTGAGGAGACGTTAGGTGATTCCCTCTCTTTTTTCTATTTAATTATAATATCTTGTTCTGTTTGGTCCCCCAAATGGTTTGAGCTGATAAGAAAAGCTAGATTTGAAGTGTATTAAAAAGAGAGGGAGCCTCTGGATTTATGTAGTAGTTTGCATTACTGTTCAGCAGATACTCACTGGCTTCTCCCCACACCCTTCAGCAAGAACAGAGGATGCTTCTTAATCAAGTAATGTGGTGATTGGCCGCGTCACTTGCTTTGGTCAATGGAATGTTAGTAAATGTGACGTGAGCAGAGGCTCTCATATGCTGTGCATCATGGCTTTGCTCTTGGGCTACAGTGCTTTAAAATGGGGAAAACCTATTCCAGGGAGCTGATGCATTTCCAGCCCTGGCCTAGTAACAACACCTGGGAGAGAACGCCTGAGCCGGTTACAACAGGGACAAAGTGTGGGAAACCAGCAACCTGAAGTAGAGCTAACCCGCCAAGCACTTCTTCCATAGCCAAACGACCTTGTCTGCATGTTCAGGAACATGAGAAGTGCTTACATATATCTCCACTGGGTTTGGAGATACTTTATTAAGAGGTACTTCTGTGGCAATCTCTGGCTACTACACTGTAAGATGCATCAGATGCGTTCAAAATGCAGAAACTTTTCCACAGTCTAGGTCTCTGGGAGGCAACAGCCATTCTCATCATCCGCAGGCAATATCTGTATTCCTCTCCTCACCTCTCATTTCTCAGACCTGAGGCAGGAAAGGGGGGGCGGTGCAGAGGGGAAGGAAAGAAGCATATAACTTACTGTTTTAGCTCTTGGCCTACTGCAAATAGGAAAGGAAGGAAACCCTCTGGATGGAAGACAGGAGAAAGCCATCTAGAAGCCAGAGGCTGATAAGAGCAAGACATTCTTTACAGAACCTGGGCAGCTACACTGCTGCTAGAGGTGATGCAGCATGAAGTAGCAATCACAGGAATTTGACACGCCACGCTCTTATCAAGGAACAGTGACAGACAGAAGTTCACTGTGCTCCTTACACAGCATGACATCCTCATCATCTGTGTGCCCTTCCAGGTCCTCTCCTACCTCCCCTCAGAAAACATCAAGGGGACGGCCCACTGATGCCACTTCCAGGTACTCATTAGACTGGACATCAGGGAACACTTCTTCTAGAGGGAGGTAAATTCCCGACTTACGGCGACCACCACACAAGAAGACACACAGTCATCGGTGGACCTCTTCGCGACCACCACACAAGAAGACACACAGTCATCAGTGGACCTCTTCCTATTCTTGTTAACATTACCATATTAATAGTTCTGAATGGTTACTGTAGTAAAGAAATGTGTTAGCATTGCCCAATTCTACAAGTATTTTACCATTTTGTTCACAGCAATGGAATTCTTTAAGCCATTATTAAAATCCTTTGAAACAGTGTTCTGAGGGAAACCAGTGTGGGAACCCACGCTACAATTAAGACCATATCATATATATATATATATATATATATACATATATATATATATATATATAAGATGCAACGTATCTGGCATTTTAAACAAAATTTAAATAGTGGTTATTATCTAAAGTGCTTTCCTAAGATATAAAGTATAATGGATGTTCGAAAGAGGAACTTTTCAATAGTCTGTAAAAAAAACATCAATCAACAGAATCTAATTGAGCTTTATTGAACGTCCCACCCAAAAACAGCAGAAAACACACTCTTTTAAAGCACGTGTGGAATACTCACCAAGATTGATCATATTCTGGTGTATTAAACAAGCCTCAACACATTTAAAAGAAATTAAGTCACGCAGAGTATGTTCTCTGACCATAATGGAATCAAACTAGAAATCAATAATAGAAAGGCAACATGAAAACCCCCAAACACTTGGAAATTAAAAATACATTTTTAAATAAGCCCTGGGTAAAAAAGAAAGCCTGAAAGAAAATAAAACAATATATAAAACTGAACAGAAATGAAAATACAAAACTCTGCGAATTGGTATTTTTCCTCTTTATCTACCTTAGGAAGTTTAGGATTATCTGTGGGAGTTCATAATGAAATTAATGTAGAAATAATAATGAGTTGCAGTCATTGCCCCAGGATTTTTACATGCCTTGTTTATTTATTGTCTCTCTCGGGTCTGTCTTGATTGTAGGCACCCTTCCTCCTATTTTATCAACACTGAAGTGAAATCAGAGACCATCCTTTCATCTTCCTTGTAAAAACAGCAAGGATAGTATCTGTTTTAAGAGCTAATAAATAAAGTTAAAAATAAAGAAGCTTTGAACCATAGATTACATATTAAACTTTTAGGTAATTTTGTGTAATCATATAGCTGATGTCTGAGTCTGTCTTGAAATGAACCCAGCAAATGATGATATATTACGTTTGAACATTTCAATTCTTGAAAAGCATGTTGCTTGCGGAGGCAGTATATTTACCTTTCTGGAACAGTTTTGATTGTTTCAGAACTCTTTTAATTAACCAGAAATCTATTTCAGTTGAATTTCTACCATTTGGTACTTCCTTAGTTTGACTTCCCAGATTTGAGGGAAGTCCTAGTCAAACTACGTGTTTTTTTGCCACTAATTTCTCTTGTAGATTTTCTAATTCACTTTTAATCTGATCCTATTGCTTACAGTCTCAATGCTGGGCACATTGCCTAAGGGGCTCCTTCTCTCCCAGGACTAGGAAATTGTTTCTATCTGTTGAGATCCTCATTCAAAGGAAATATCCACCTGCCTCCTCTCCTTCCGTTTGAACCAGCCTGAGCAGCTCACTCCCTAGCATGTCTCTGGTTGTCTTTCTGCAAATGTCCATTCCTGCTTAGCTTCTCAACCCCTATCCACCAACAAAACAAACAAGGGGTAGGGGGTGGGATTGCCATTCACTGTCATTCAAAATTTTAGAACTCTTTATTTACTTTTGTCATTGTTCCATCAAGAACAATGTCAGTATTGCCCTCTTGTTTTTTCGGTCCCAAATCTGTCCTGTTCCCTATTTTACGTATCATGACATATTGATTAGCAATTTAACACTCTTGACTGGAAGTTTCTTTAAAAGTGGTTTCAGATACAAAATCTATAGGTCAAGAAATCAAAATGTAACAGCATAAAGAGTGAACTGTGTTTTTTAAACGGATTCTTGGAATCAGTAGCTACTAAGAACCACATTGTCGTCTGAGTGGCCCAGATTGATAGTGGATAGAGGTGTTCTGGGTCTGAAAAGACTCTCTGAGAACAGTAAAGAGATAAATTATGCCACTTACTAATTCGGCACACAGAACTTCAAAAAGTCCCCAAAGTAAACAAAGCAAGTAGCTAGGAGGGAAATACTGAATGTGGGAGAGATGATGAGCTAATTACATAATTATTAAAATATATTAAAGTAAACAGCCAGCAAATCTAAAGGGGATGAACTCATCGTCTGAATGCAACTTCTCGCAGGATGTTACCAAAACAATAAAAGAGAGTGAGCCCGGCCGTATCAGGAAACGAAATATTTCATGCTTCATTGCTAGTCTCATTTAAATACATTCCTCTGAATAATGTTAAATCTCAGAGTGGAAATATGATATTTCATTGCTATTTGCAAAAATTCTCCCTTTTTTTCCAGTATAAAGACAGGAAGCATATTCTTCTCTGACCCATCTTCTTAGGTTCAAGGAAAAAAAAAAGAGAGATAAAAAAATTGCAGATAATCTAGTTGGTGTGTGAATGAGAAGTGCTTTTAAAATTAAGTGCATTTGGTATGTCAGACTAACTGCATTTTCATTAATGTGAATGATATGAGCAGCATGGTTAACATTTTAGTATGCTGGCTCACACATTAAAATCTTACTCACGATGTGGTCTGGCTTCCTTATTTTCATTAAATTGCTGCCTCTCGGCAGGAACCCAGACAAACGGGGTGCCTTCATCACTCAGTGTGACTTTCTGTAGGAAGCTTCTATAAAGGGCTGCATAATTGTGAATAAGCCCTTTGGAAGAAATGTGAACACTTCCATTGTGTTAAAACAAGGAAAGAGGCCAATGTTGGAGAGTAGGTCGCTACAGTTTTGCCAAATTATGGAAGGGAAAAAATGCATGGGGCCAATTTTAAAGCCCAGCTGCATCCTTCTAATCTAAATATATAGAGAGATAGGGGTTCAATTTTCTTGGCTTTGAGTAAAATTACAGCTCTATTAAGGTGACAATTAAAGAGATTTTTTAAAACTTTATAAAAATAATACATCATCATCTGTGTAAAACACCATAAACTCAACCACTCTTTTACCAAAGTTTTAAATGAAATAAGCCATTCAGTGAACAAAATTAAAATGCTTCTGGCAGTGTCAATTCCCTAATTAAATCCAGCAGTAGCTCCAGTATCTGCTCATCCCCACTCAACCCTATTTTCTTACCAGTTTGTCTCAACTAGACCCAAACCCCAGACCTCTGCTTCAGTTGGGTGGAGCCCTGGGCTGTCCATGGAATATGTTACACTGAGTCCTGAGTGAGAGCTCAGGCTCCCATTATTCTGGATTAGAATAACCTCTCCACCCTCTCTGTTTCCCCTTTCTTTGTTCAGGTCCAAACTCATTTTACAAAGTTGCATTTCTTCCCACCACACTGAATTACTGTTGCTTGGTTACACTGTGTTCAATCCCACAAGCAGGTCTTTGCACTGCTGTTTCGGCTCTGGGCTGACTGGGTCTCCCCCCTGCCCAGACCCAGGGGTGGAGGATCATTCACATGAAACTCAAGCTCTTACCCTGCCATTTACTAGTAGGTGCTTCTCTGAAACTCAGTTTCTCAGTGCCCTTAAAATAGAGATTATGAAAGTTGTATTAACCACTATTAGAATTTTATGAGCCTTTCACATGGTTGAAGTTCTTTGTAAACTATTAAAATCTATACAATGTGAGTTTTTATTCTTAAAACTGTTTTATGTGTATATGGTTTGTTTCTTTGACTAATTAAAAATTACTGATGGGGAAGAACCATACTCTATACTCCATTGACTCCATAGAAGTTTAACAGACACACAAAACATTGCAGATTGTAGGTGCTTAATAATACTGTTTGAACAAATGCTAGTTCACATATTACCAATGGATGAAATAGTCATTCAGTTACCCAAATTCTCCTCAAACACTTACTGCTGAAAGCACCAACTAATCCTACTGCCTGGGTACCTGGGACATAACTAGTCTCTTCCAGAAAATTCTGAATCCTTCCATGCTTCCAGTTATAAATTCTATCCTCAAGAAGCACAGCAACTTCTTGGAGCAACAGGCCTATGATGATTTGTACAATAGCAGAGTTATGTACAGGGAGCTCTCTACAGGGTTGATATTCAACAGTCAACATGACTGTACCGGTTGTTAACCTTTTTGATCATGACACATCACAGTGAGAGCACAGGAATCAAAGAAGCCTAGTGAGAGTAAAAACCATATGTCTTAAGCTTTCAAGATAGAAAGGGTTACCCAAGTAGAATTGAATGCTTGCAGATGCTATAGAGATTGGGTGCAGTATGCAGTTGGAACAGCTCTTAAATATCTTTTAAAGTAAACAAAGCAGCCTTATGCATAATACATGATGGTTTGGCTGAATGCCTAGTGATTGCAAAACCCCTTTGGGGACAGTAGGTTGAGAGTCTGCATTTATTAAAACATACAATAACAATAATAACAATAATGAATCTTAACTCTTGTTTTTCTATCTTGTCTTTGCTTCAGAGATGCAAAACGCTCAGATAAATAAATAACAAAAAAATCTTCTAAAATTGCACTTGTGTTTAGGGTTCAAACACAGTACACTAGGAGGTACACTAGTAGGACTCTCCGATTTGACCCGCTCAGCAGGCAACTCCATCCCCTTTTTCCCCACTAAAGACAGACTTGTGGTTCCTTACAAGACACAGATGTTTGAATCAGGTCTCCCTAGATCTCCCAAGGCCAATTGCAAAGATTTGACCATTCTTCCCTCCCCTACTTACCTTGACTTTCCCCAACCCTCACTTCCTCCTTCACTAATCCCTATGTTTATTTGTGCCTTTGTATTTTTATAACACTCAGTAGTCTTTAAAGACAATTTGTAATTATTCTTTCTTAAGAACATGCATCAACCCTGTAAGACGGTCTGAATAAATAAAACAGGTGAAAGAATTGCCTTACAGAAAAATTACATAATTTGCTTGGCAATTCACCAGCTTTTCCTATTAAGTGCATTTTCCCACTTTTAAGGATCACTAGTGCTGAACCTTTCTCTTTCTGTGCAAGCTCTCTTGAACGCTCACTTTACCTGCTGTCCAAATGGGCCTCCCGATATCGGTTGATGATGTCCCTTCCTTTATTGAGAATATGGTACTGGGTAGAACCACCTTGCTTTTCACCAACACGCAAGTATGCCTGCTTGCACAAGCATCTTCTCGTGTTTCTTCTGTACAGTGTTTTTTTTTTCTCAGTGGAGGAGGACTCCCCAACCCCCCCAACACACACACACATTTTGTGTTCTCCAAGACTTTTCCCTCAATGCCATGGCCAAATCTGAAGATGCTTAAGGGTCAGAGGTTGAGAAACCAAAGAGGAAACTGAAGGTTCTAGAGGGGAGGAGGGTAGGGGGATGGGTTAGCCTGGTGATGGGTATTAAGGAGGGCACATTCTGCATGGAGCACTGGGTGTTATGAACAAACAATGAATCATGGAACACTGCACCAAAAACTAATGATGTAATATATGGTGATTAACATAACAATAAAAAATTTAAAAAAAAAAGGTTAAAAGCTTTTGGCTTCCGCATAGAACTAGAGAGGCAGAAACTCTAATTCAGAGCCCTTGAAAGAGGAGGGGCTTTGTAAACACCCTCAGTTTTCTGTCCAGACCTCTGTCTGGCTTTTCCTTGGTAGAAAGGGCCAACTAAAAATAGACCAGCCCTCACAAAGTCTGAAACTCGGACTCAAAATATCTCAACTTCTGCTAGCTGAAAGGAAATTAAATCCAATATTAAAGAAAATAACAATCTTAATTTATTATTTTATTTTTTATTTTATTAAAACAGAGAGGGAGGCAAACTGTAAGAGACTCAACTATAGGGAACAAACTGAGGGCTGCTGGAAGGGTGGTGGGTAGGGGCATTGGGCAAATGGGTGATGGGCATTAAGGAGGGCACTTAGTGGAATGACCACTGGGTGTTATATACACCTGATGAATCACTGAATTCTACTCCTCAAACTAATAAAAAAAAAGTTAAAAATTAAATAAAAGGGAAACAGCAAAAACAAAGAGAAAATGACAAATATGCTAAGATATAGGAAAGTAAAAAAAAAGAACTGTCATTATTTACATATGAAATATTTGTGTACAGAGAAATGAATAGAGTCTGCAGATGATAATTCATATGTGAATTTAACAATGTCACTGGATACAAGTATAATGTAAAAATCCACTATACAATAGCAATAAGCAAATAAATTTAAAAATAACTAAATACACAAATTTAAATAAATACATGTAAATGAAGTAAATTTAAAAATGAATTAATACCATTGATGGTATCACAAAAATCTACAATGTCACAATAAATCTACAATTGATGCGCATAACTTTTACTCTGAAATTTATAAAACATTACTGAGAATAATTGAAGGCTCAAATATATGAAGTGATATAGCGTTCTTATGCATTGAAGGTTTAATATTGTCCTCTCTCTCTCTCTCTCTCTCTCTCAAAATAAATAATAAATAAATCTTTAAAAAAAAAAAAAAGGGCGCCTGGGTGGCTCAGTTGGTTAAGTGACTGCCTTCGGCTCAGGTCATGATCCTGGAGTCCCTGGATGGAGTCCCGCATCGGGCTCCCCGCTCAGCGAGGAACCTGCTTCTCCCTCTGGCCCTCCTTCCTCTCATGTGCTCTCTCTCTCTCTCTCTCTCTCTCTCAAAATAAATAATAAATAAATCTTTAATATTGTAAAGAAGTTATTTTTCCCTAAATGATCTATATTTACAAAGCAATCCTAAATAAGATTCCAGCTGATTTGGGGGGGCCAAATTGGAAATTGACAGGCAAATTCTAACATTTTTTATGGGAAGGCAAATGTCCAAGATAAGAAAAGTAAAGTTAGGGGTCTTTCACTACAGAAATGAAGACTGGGGTGCCTGGGTGGCTCAGTCGCTTAAGCATCTGACTCCAGCTCAGGTTGTGATCTCAGGGTCCTGGGATCGAGCCCCATGTCTGGGTCAGGCCCCCTGCTCAGCAGGGAGTCTGCTTGTCCCTCTGCTCCTTCTCCCACTTGTGCTCTCTCTCTTTCTCTCTCAAATAGATAAAAATCTTTAAAAAAAAAAACAAACAAACGAATGAAGACTGACACAGCCACAGTCATTAAAAGAGTAACATATACTAACGCAAGGAGAGATGAATAGAAGAGGTGGACCAAGGAAGTTCAGACGTAGTCACACACTTGACATGGTCACGTGGTTTGCAACAATAGTGTGAAGACCTTAGGAGGTAGGAAGAAAGACCAGCCTACTCAGTATGATTTGAGAAGGCCCTTCTCAACAGAATTATCCAAATGAAAGGAACTTCAACTTCATAGTTCATCAGGGAATACAATTTAAAACCATTAAAAAAACCCATATATATCTATTGGAATGACTCAAATTTAAAAAAAAGACAAATATTAACAAGTTTTAGCTAAAATGCAAATCAGCTGAAATCCTCACACACTGTGAGTAGAAATGTAAAGAGGTACAACTATTTTGGAAATAAAATTTGGCTATTAAAGCCGAACATGCAAACTTTTAACCAAAGAACTCCCACCTCGATATTCAATCAAGAAAAATGAAAAGTTTTCTACAAAAAAGACATTACAGAATATTAACGTATCTTACTCAGAATTGACCAAAACCAGAAATAACCTAATGCATATCAAAATAGAATGCACAAATAAATATGATACATTGAAAGAAATGCAGTATTATATAGCAATGAAAGTAAATAAACTGTTATATTGGATGACATGGAAAAGTTCCACAAATATAAGGAGTGAAAGAAGCCAGGCAAAAATAAGCCCTATGATTTCATTTATATAAAGTTCAATAACATTCAAAGCTAAGTGCTGGTGATAGAAATCTGGAAAGTTGCTTTCCTTCATAAGGGTTGATGAATAGGAAGAAACTGGAGAGAAGTTTCTGGGTTTTTGCAAAGACATGGATAAGGAGGGCTGGTCACAAAAATGTTTTAGCTCTGTTAGAGATTATCTACCAATGCATTTATTACTTGTGCATTTTCCTGCATGTGCATTATGCTTCAATAAAAATCACCTAAAAACACAAGCTCTAGTATCTTTTGTAAAAAAACAGAATTCTTCCATCACCTCACCTGACCTTTTAGTACTCTATCACTTTCATGCATCTCTGTCCAGCCAGACTTCTGAAAAGTGCCACCAGAGACCTGGTTTTCATGTCCTCATCTCCCATTTTACTCCAATCTACTCATATATTTTTCTCCCAAAGTTCAGAAACAATGCCCTTTATTAAAAGGATACAAAAGAACAGATCGTGATTTCTTGTATTTTTTGAAGATTTTAATTTATTTATTTGAGAGTCAGAGAGAGAACACAAATTGGGGGGAGGCGCAGAGGGAGAAGCAGACTCCCCACTGAACAGGGAGCCCAATGCAGGGCTCGATCCCAGGGCCCTGGGACCATGACCTGAGCTGAAGTCAACACTTAGCCAACTGAGCCACCCAGGCGCCCCCAGACTGTGATTTTAAACCCACTGAACCATGTCCGGTCCTCAGCTTATCTGTCTCAGCGGAAGTCAGCTTTTCTGAAATCTGCCGGTGCTTTCTCATTTCATGGCAAGACATTATCTTACTTTCCTTCCAATCTTCCAGATTACACATTCCCACTCTCCTTAGTTGGCTTCTTTGGGTAGTCTCAAAACATGAGAGTTCATCAAACCTCTACTTTGAAGTTTGCTACCATTGTAGTTTCAGCTGGCCATGGCACAGACTTGTACAGGGATTGATCAGGAAAACAATGTTTTATCTTCCAAAGTGAAGTGCTTCATTCATTTCCTTTTAATATATGCTGCCTTTAAGGTTTTCATCTATTTGTTTATATTTGTCTTATCTGTTCTTTGTGCCTTTATCCCTCCTTTCCTGTGTTCTTTTGGGATAACCAACTATTTTTTCATTTAATTATATCTCTTCCATTATGTTATTTTCATAACATTTTGGTATTATTGTCTAATTAAAAATGCAAATAGTAAAATCTATACTTTAGTGTATCAGATTATTTCCTAAATTATTTTTTCCATATCCGGAACCCTACAAGTGTCTTATAACAGTTTAAATAATTTTAGCTCCTTTGGATCTTTGTGTTGATGTTGCCATGTGCTTTATTCTACAGCTGTTATAAATGCAAATAGACATAGTTTTTATTCTTTGTTTAAACAATTAACATTCTGTAATGTTCATCCACAAGTTTACTTTTCCCAGTGTTCATTTCTTCCCAAATTTTATTTTTTATGCTCAGCAATTTGACTTGATATACTTACATGTGGTTTTCTTCTCTTTATTCTGTGTGCCTTTAACTTTGATACATTTCATTATGATTGGGAAATTCCCAATTATTAGGTATTCAGTTTTTGGTTTTGGCTGCACCGTCATGTTGTATGTATATGAAATCATCTAACCATGTCCTATCTGGTTCTTATGCTTACTACTATTTTTATTTTTGCATTGTTTTTTCTTTAATTTGTATCATTAAATGCAAATATTTAATTTGTAAATTTTCTATCTATCTGTCTTTCGGTTTATTAATTTTGTTTAAAGTTCAGTCCAATCTGCTGTTGACATCATCTGATGAGCTCTAGATTTTATGTTTTATTATTTAGTTCTACAGTGTTTTTTGATCCTTCTTTATAGATTCTAACTCCTTGTTAAATTCTATTTTTAATCTATTTTCTCTATTTGTCTCTCTAGTCTAACAAATTTGTATTAGCTGTTTTAAAATCATTTCCTGCACAATCTGACTTTTGGGAACTCAAGGTAGGTAATTTTCTGAAAATTTTCATCAATTTCCAAAAAAAAATACTTTCCTATTTTTTCTCAAAGCAGTATGAAAAAAATCAACTGTGCAATGTTTTCTTATTAAGTTCAATTAGCCAACATACAGTACATCTTTAGTTTCAGATGTAGTGTTGAATAATTCATCAGTTGCATATAACATATGAAGTTTTTTTAAAATTGTGATTCTTTGTGTCCCACAGTTTGAGTGAGAAAGCAGAGGTCTACAATTGAATAACATGTAAGGAGGACCCAAAGAAATAATCCTTTTAAATACTGATTTGCTTTTATATCTCAACATCTCAACTTGATTTTGAAAATGCTTTCTTCCATTTACCCCTTGCTAAGTAATTAAAAAACCATTGTTTATTTCCACTTTGCTTATCTGAAAATATCACTCGGGGAAGTAAAGAAAGAAAGAAAGACTCTATCCAAATACTCTTTACTTCACAGAATCCCAAATTTTGATCTTTCCTTTCCCTATGAAGATCCAATAACCTACCCTGAGAGTCACTGTTAGCATTGCCCTCTCTGTCATTGTTCTGCCTGGACAGGTGAATAAATGAAGTCAGACAACTTTTATGGACACTAGAGACAGCCAGAGGGTAGAAGAGACTGCTGATGACATGTCCTTGCTCAGTGATGGCACCTTACTGAATGACAATAATATTCCTAGGGCCAGCCTGGGACATTAAGCTGGCAGCACTGATGACCATATTGAAAAACTGGCAGCAATGACAGTAAGAGATGTCATTCCATCACTTGGGGGTCTGCCCTAGGCAGCACCATTGGTTTGTCTTTGGTGGCTTCTCCCTTCTGCTTATCTTTCATCTGTACCCATTTCCAAATGCTCCGGCCTTTATATTATCTATGAAGTAACTAGTTACCAAATCTCTCATTATAAACAGTGATGT
Source organism: Callorhinus ursinus (assembly GCF_003265705.2). NCBI lineage: Eukaryota > Metazoa > Chordata > Mammalia > Carnivora > Otariidae > Callorhinus > Callorhinus ursinus. The sequence continues at coordinate 76,603,180 of NW_027397068.1, forward strand.
GTGTGTTCAAATTTCATCTACTCAAAAGAGCCACTGACCAAGGTTTTGAGATACTCTAATAAGAAATCAACTGCATCAGAATGGTATTTAGTATTTACAGTACACTGGGGGTGGGAGGTTATATATCATATTTACTACTATAAGTGATATCTGAAATAAATTACATATTACTACCATAAGTGATATCTAAAATAAATTATATTGAAAAAATGAGAATGTTAAAGATAGTAAAATTGGGCGAGAATTTATTAATATTTTCTAGATCCAATATGTGCTTGGGTTTAAGCCTCCAACAAAGCAACCAAAAAGCTGTGGGTCAAGGCTCACAGCCCAGGGCCCTCTTGCTTACCCTTCTTACTTCACAGAGGTTTCTGTCCTCTGACAGAGAAGCCGGAATATTATTGCAGGCTTCCAAGATATTATTTCATGTATAGTAGTAGCTGGAGGAGCCTAGGTGAGTGAGACTTTATATGTTATGTGACCCTTTTTAATTTGCTTGACACTGTGTTTCTGTGTTTGGCAGAATGTGGTCTAAAACTTGCTTTTATTATAAATAATATCTGAACATGAGGTTGTAAGAGAAGAGATTCATATGCTCATTCACCTGTAACTGCCAGAATCCAGAATTAAATATTAAAACAGTTGTCAGTTTTTGACCCATAAAATTGTTTTGGATGAGTTTGTAATTGTCATCAAGGTACCCATTAAAGTGCACCTAAACTGTGTCACATGGTACAGATGCTCAGCATCTCAATCTAAACTCAAAGGGAACTTTATCTTCCAATTTTTATTACTTTTGTCATAGAAATGTACATCATTGATCATTTGTAATTAGAATTTTCAGTTATTAATGTAACACAGATATGGATTTCAAAGTATTTAAAAATTATAAAATCATCACTCAATAACATTATGGGGATCTCTGTAAAAATGTTAACTCAAATTATACTCCCATCTTCTGCTTTTCCCAAACTTTTGAAGAGTCTGATTTTACAGTAAAGATAATATGGAAAAATAACACTTAAGTGTGTTATAAAAAATTAAGAAAAACTGATTTAAATATATTGAGAAGTTGAATTATAATAAAAATTATTAAATTATTGTATTAGCCCCTCTTTAAATAACCAAATGGTACATTAACAGAAAAGGTGCTCTAATAACTGCTTAGAATGATTAGAACCTTGGAAAGCTAACCCTGGAAAGGTAAATTTAACTCTTTGCTGAAGAGTATTCAGAAAGTAATTATACTTTGATTCAGCATCTAAGAAGCTTAGAAATTACCACTTTCATCCTCACAACAAAAAAAACTGAACACACTGAAAATCAACAACTCTTCTTAGATCCATCAGAGAAATGAGGTCACAGGAAAGACTACTTCCTCCCAAATTGGGGAGAAAGTGAATCACAGATCACTGAAGAAGAATCCCAGAAGCAGAAACTGTCACAGGAGCTAGTGCCTGGGGATTACAGGGGAGCAAGCTGCATGTCTCAGGCCTTACATAAGAAATCTCCCAGGAAATCCTAAAATGATACAGGAGACAAAAACAAGGGAATTTTAGCTTACAACATTAGAGCAAACAGTAAACACAGTCTAAGTAATAGCTAGATAAACACAAACCCTCACACTAAAGGCCTTCTTACTTCAGTTCCTTTAATCCAGCCATCATGTCTGGCTGTCAACAAAGCATGGCAAGACATATTGAAAGATAAATCTTGAAACTGGTTTAAAGAGACCAAGCAAGCATCACTAGCAGACTCAGATATGGTAGAGATTCTGGAATCATCAGACCAGCAATTTAAAACAATTATGATAGAGAGGCTGAAGGCTCTAAAGGAAAAGTGAACAACAAGCAAGAAGACATGGGGAGTGGAAGCAGAAAGATAGGGATTCTAAGAAAGAATCATAAAGAAATAAAATGTATTGTGGCTGAAAATGAAGAATGCCTTTGATGGGCTCAGTAACAGACTGGACACTGCTAAAGAAAGAATCAGTGAGCTTGAAGATATGTCAGGAGAAACCACCAAAACTACAATGTAAATAGAAAGTAATTTAAAAGATGGAGCAGACTATCCAAGAACTGCAAGACAGTTACAAAAGATGTAACATGAACACAATGTGAATACCATAAAAAGAAAGAAAGGAAAAGAAGAAATACTTGGAGTAATAATGACTAAGAATTATCCAAAATTAGTGACAGACACCAAAGCACACATCCAGGAAACTTGGAGAACATCAATAGAATAAATAAATTTAAAAATTTACACCAAGGTATATCATCTGCAAATTGCAGAAAATCAAAGAAAAAGAATAAGTGTTGAAAGAAACCAGAGGAACAAAGACCTTAGGTAGAGAAGACCAATTATACAAATTACATCAGACATCTTTTCAGACTAGGCAAGCAAAAAAAGAGTGAAATAAAATATTTAAGGTTGAAAGATAAAACCACCAATATAGAATTATGTAGCTAGTGAAATTATTCATCAAAAGTGAAGGAGAAATAAAAATTTTCTCAGAAAAACAAAAGTTGAGGGTATTTGTTGTTAGTAGACCTGCCTTGTTAGAAATGTTTAAAAAGTTTTTCCGAGAGAAGGATTACTTTATGAATCAGAAAATCAGGTCTACATAAACAATGAAAGAGCCCTGGAGAAGAAATAAAGGTAAAAACAGAATATTTAATTTTTCTTACTCATAAATTTATCTGATAGCACTCTGTTCAAAATAATAATAGCAAATCATTTTTTGGTTTTTGCATCTACTCAGATAATCATATTATTTTTCTTTATAAATAGGGAGAATTACATTGATTGATTTTCACACATTCAAACTACCTTGCATTCAGAGTAATACCACCTAGTCTTGGTGTAAAATCCATTTTATATGTTGCTGGATTCAAAACTGCAGTGGCTGTTTTTTGAAGATTTTTGTGATTCCTAAGGTATGTCTGTAATTTCTTGTGATCTCTGGTTTTGATATGACAGTAATCCTGGCCTCATAAATAAGTTGAATTCCTTCCTCATAATTTTTGGAAGTGTTTTTAAAGAATTAGTGTTAATTTTTCTTTAATAACTTGGTAGAATTCACCAGTGAAGCCAACTGAATCTGGGCTGTGTGTGAGTGTGTGTGAGAGAGAGAGAAAGAGAGAGAGAGAGAAATTATAATTATTAATCAGCCTCACTTCTTTTTATAAGTCTGCTGAAATTTTCTACTTCTTTTTGAATCCATTTCAGTAGTTTGTATCTTTCTAGGAATATGTCCATTTCTCTAAAGTTACCTGATTTGTTGGTAAACAAGTAAAAGATAAATTTTTAATATTATTGTGTAGAAATTACCATACAATAATATTGTTCATAGTATTACCTTATAGATCCTTTTGCTTCTGTAAGGTTGATGGTAATTACCACTCATTTTTCCCTGATTTTAGTGATTTGAGCATTTTTATTCAATTTTCTGGTCTTTCTAGATCTAAAGTTTTAACAATTTTACTGATCCTTTTCAAAGTACCAACTCTTGAGTTCCTAGGTTTTTCTCAACTGTTTTTTATTTTCAGTTTAATGTATTTCCACTCTTATTATTTCCTTCCTTCTGTTTTTATTGGGGGGGTTACTTTTCTTGTTTCTTCAGATGCAAGGTTAGGTTATTGATTTAAGATCTTTCTTATTTTTCAGTAGAGATATTTACAACTATATATTTCCACCTAAACGTTACTTTAGCTCAACTCTTAAGTTTTGGTATTTTGTGTTTTCATATTTATTCACATAAAAGTATTTTCTAATTTCTCCTGGGATTTCCTCCTTGATCAACTCATTACTTAGCAATGTGTCCTTTAGGGTCTACTAAAAGGAAAGCTTTGTTACCTCTAACAGTTCTCTGTCTCTTCAATTCTGTAGGAGTTTTTTCCTGTATTTTGGGTCTCTGTTGTTAGGTGCATACATGTTTTTAAATGTTACCCCTTTATCTTCATAAAATATCCTTCTTTGCTTCTAACAATAATTTTTTTCTTAGAGTCCATTTTATCTGATATATGTACGTGTGTGTGTGTGTGTGTGTGTGTGTGTGTGTGTGTCATTGAATTTAGACTACATCTCTTGAAGATAGCATATACTTTAATATTTTCTTTCAAATCCATTTTGACAATCTCTGCCTATTTTTTTTAAAGATTTTATTTATTTATTTGACAGAGAGTGAGACACAGCAAAAGAGGGAACACAAGCAGCGGGAGTGGGAGAGGGAGAAGCAAGCTCCCCGCTGAGCAGGGAGCCCGATGCGGGGCTCGATCCCAGGACCCTGGGACCATGACCTGAGCCGAAAGCAGACGCTCAACGACTGAGCCAGCCAGGTCCCCGACAATCTCTGCCTATTGATTGATTGTTTAATCCATTTACGTACACCAGACTTACTAATAAAACTCTCTTTATGAATTCTATTTTACTATTTGTTTCTGTATGTCTATATTTTCCCTCCTTTATTCTTCCTTCTTTACTGCCTTCTTTTGTGTAATGTACATATTTTATTTTCTACTGCATTATATTTATTCCTTATCAATTGTTTTGCTACATTTTTGAGGATTAGTATTGTCCTGCAGATTATAAATAATATCTTCTATAAAATAATATTTTTTGACAGCTCAAATCTACTCTTATGCTCTTATATTTTAGTTTTCGTTTCACAGCCGCCTGGGTGGCTCAGTTTGTTGAGCATCCAACTCTTGATTTCAGCTCAGGTCATGACTTTAGGGTTGTGGGATAGAGCCCCACATCAGGCTCTGCCCTGGGCACGGAGTCTGCTTGTCCATTCCCTCTTCTCCTCCCCACACTCGCTCATGCTCTGTCTCTCAAATAAATAAATTAATTAATTAATTAAATAAATAAAATCTAGGTTTTCATTTCAGTTTTTGTGTTTTTTCAACTACAGAATTACTACTTGATTTTTTTTAAAGATCTTTTGTTGATTTATTTGAGAGAGAGTGAGCATGAAAGGGGAACGGGCAGAGGGAGAAGGAGAAGCGGACTCCCTGCTGAGCAAGGAGCCTGACCCAGGGCTCAATCCCAGGACCTGGAGATCATGACCTGAGCCAAAGGCAGATGCTTAACCATCTGAGCCACCAGGCGCCCCTACTTAATGTTTTTTAATAATTTCTATCTTATTTCTCTATTTGATGAGACATCACACTTATACTTCTCTTTAATTCTTTGAAAACAATTTTTTGAAAATATTTCAAATACATGATTTAAAAATTATGTATAATAAATCCTGTGCCTTGGCTTCTTCAGAAACAGTTTCTATTGATTTTTTTCTCTGTGTATGGACCATACTTCCTTGTTTCTTTGCATATCGTACACATTTTTTTTTTCAAAAGCTGTACTTTTTACATTGTGTGGCAACTCTAGGAATCATATTCTTAACCCCCAGGGTTTGTTTTTGTTGATGTTTATTATACTGTCTTTTTCTTAATCTGATTCTGTAATATGAAGTCTTTGTCATATATAGCCACTGGAGTCTCTACTCAGCTTAGTGGTCAGCTGATTAGACAGATGTTTCCTTCCATACCTGGAATCAGCTTTTCTTGAGAGGCTCTATGTGCATGTTGGAGTGCACCTTCCATTTTCCAGCACATCGTCTACAGATTCTGCCTCAGCTTTCACTTCTTCCTTGCTCAGAGCCTCAAGGTCAGCAAGAGGGGAGAGCCTAGGACTCCTTGGGCTTTTGCTCAGAATGTGTATGGCCCTGCTCAGGTGCAAAGCTCCCTGTGGACATCTCATTCACCATTTCCTAATGTCTGGCTCCCACAAAAGAAAAAAAGAAGAAAATGATGGGAAGAAACAAAAGAGCCCTTGAAATTGAAATCCCCTGGAAGTTGCTTCAACCAGAGAGGGAGGGCCATGTACAATGAGGAGAGGTACAACAAGAGCGGCTACCCACCTTTTTGTGCCTTTGTGACCAGAGGCAGCAATCAGTGATCCGAGCACAGATCCCCAACATTTGCAGGGCAGAGTCTTTTTTGCCCACCTGGCTCTTGCAGATTGTGTGCAGGTTGCTCCAAGAATATGTGCACACCTTCTGCCATGGGGTTGAGGGTGGGGGGTGAATAGCTGCTCTTGTGTTAAGAGCTAAAATTGAGCAAAATTAACCACAAGTTACCATCCAAGCCTTTCCCCTGGAAGTTGCAAGCCTTTAGTAGATTTCAGAGTTCCAAAAAAACTACATGAGATTCTGCTAGTGCAATTGTTGTCTGGTTGAACAGATCAATTCTGGGTGCTTCTTACTCCCCCATCTTCCCAGAATCCTCCGTGGTGTGTCCTTATATTATTGAATGCTGAAAGAGAGGGTCGTCTATCTTAACATGAAAAAAGACAGGTATTAGTAAGGATCTCTTATGGTTTTTTATTAATGTTCTTATAGAAATTTGCCTATGTATGGATTAAATAACCATAATTTTTAAAAATAGTCTAAAGACATTTTTATACGTTCAAAAATGCTTACCTCTTTAAAAAATTTCCCCCTTTTTTGGCACAATTTGTGATGTGTGTTATTAATTATTGTGAATATTTCAGAATCATTTATTAATAAAATGTGGCATTTCCCTGGCAAGAAAAATCCCATTAGGCTTTGCTGTAAAAGCCCCATAAATAGAGTTCTAAGTACTTTATCAGCTTCCTGTCCTCTTTTTGAATGACAGCCTGAATCATTAAAAACAGTCAGCACTAAAATGATTTATTTTCATCTAAATAGAGATTACTTAATTTAATTAAATATGCTTTATGCTTTGCAATTGCCACAAAGTGGTTCCTACAAACTTCTGACTCATTATTTAATGCATCCACAGCCTCAGTGGAATGCTAAGAGGATAGAGGTTTTAGACCTCTTAGCTCCACTTTGTAAACATCTTTAAAAATTCAAGAACTCTCCGGAAATTCTCTGTTGGCCTATGAAGCTTACATAGTTCCTGATCATTTTTTATTAAAGTTACTATACTTTTTTCATACTTCTGAAATTCTGATTTGCTTTTTGTGCGTGTATTTACAACATACAGGCAAAGGATTACCTCTATAAATATTAAGAATCGCATCCTCCGTTTTTCCTGGCATTATTTAACTCACCCTGATTCCTTTTCCTCTCTTTACACAGAAACAGTTTTTTTTTTTTCTGTCCCAGGGCTTTATTTTCTAAGTTTGAAATACAAAAATATATCAGTTTCACAATTTAAAATAAAATTTGCCATTTTCACCAAATATGAATTTAGTTCATGTTTCATTTCCTCATAAATATCTTGGTTGAAAGAGGGGGAAAAGGTATGCACGGCTTTATTTTCTCCGGGAGTTTTAAAAAGCAGCTTTGTTTAAAAAACTTCTTCCTCTGTTTCCTAATTTTCTTCACATGACCCTCATCCCTCCCATCAAAATTTCTCATCATACTTTTTTCCAAACATATCTCTATTTGTCTGTCCACCTCCCAAACTCTTTCAGAAACCACTTGAGAGCAATACAGCATAAGAGGTGCCCCTGTGAACAGTGCATAAGTGAAGGAAAGATTGTATTCTACCTCAGATAGGAATATGGTGGCAGTCGAGTTCTTAATTTTTTTTTTTTGGCTTCTCCTGGAAAACTTTAGACAAATAAGTAGAACAACAACAAAAAAAACTTAAATCTTCAGGACATTTTTGAGAAAACATGCAAACTCCAGATTTTAATGAAGTGTCACCATAGCAAGTGGGAGCAGCTGAAACTGCAGGAGAAGTTTTAAAGATACACCGGGGGGTGCCTGGGTGGCTCAGTCTAAGCTTCCAACTCTTGGTTTTGGCGCAGGTCATGATTTCAGGATGTGAGATGGAGCACTGGGTTGGGCTCCAGGCTCAGCGTGGAGTGTGCTTGAGATTCTCTCTTCCTCTCCCTCTGCCCCTCCTGCTCATTCTCAATCTCTCTCTCTCTCTCAAGTAAATAAATAAATCTTTAGAAAAATAAAAAATCGGATACACTAGTATGGCGGGAGGTACACAGAGACTAGAGCTGTGTCAGGCCTGCCCTTTTCCTTCTTTCGCCCCTGACCTGGGTAACACTCAACAGTATTACTTGCCCAAGAACGAGGTTTGCGTTCTGCTGTAGTTTTATAGTTTGGTGCCAGTTGTTGTTTTAGGTTAGTAACTACCACGACGAGTGTATTTTCTATCTACAGTGCAGGGTGTGCTTGTGGTCTTGATATTAACTCTCACAGGGCACCTCATGATGTGCACCCACGTTTACAGGCCCCCCTCCCCAATCCCCAAAACCCTGCTATTTCTCCCCATCACAAACAAGGCTGCACGAAGCATCCTCAATTCTGCTTCTAAACCTATGCTATTTATACATATACAGAATTGATTTCATTGGGCCATGTGCCTCTAACTTAACTATGCAAGGTTTGCTCTCTGGAGTGGCTTCACAAGACAGAAGAACACGAGATCAAGCAACAAACCAACAAACTTCTCAAATATAGGGTAGATTTGCTCACAGATAAAAGCAACTACTTGTCTCTATTTGGAATACTATATAGACATGAATCAGAATTTAAAAATTTAAGTTTAGCCTCCTACTTTCTGGTACAATTTCAAGACTGGGGGCTCAAGAGTGTTTTAGAGGTTAACAGATACGAGCAATTGCCCGCTGTGTGATTTCTTTGCCAATGATGTTGCTTCTAAAACTTAACAGATGTCTGGTCTTTTTGCTTTTAGTTAATTCCTTGTGTGAGTATTTACACCCGACGTTTTCCCGTACACTGTGTAAAACATGCAGACTCAGACCTTCCTCCTCTAGTTCTCTGTTCTGCAAACCTGATGGCAGCTCTCTTGCAAGGCCATCTAAAGTGACAGATTGGGGGCTGGGGCTAACAACTCCCGTGGTGCTAGTGCTTTTCGGTAGTCTCACCACCTTGGTACTCCAGACACTCGCCTGCTCAAGACACAGTTTCAAAACCACGGTTTGTAACATTATCTGGAGTGCACATCCAGCTGACATTTCTTACCCCTCCCGTTTCCAAATTACAGGCGGACCGTGCTTCCATGAGCCCTTTCTTACCACCCTGCATCAGATAACTCCCTGCCCCCCATGACAGACCCCCGTCTTCCCATGTCCTGCCTATTTTTCTCCATAGCCTTAAAGCTTTCTGGAAGACTATATTTTACTTCTAAAGTTGTTTCTTTCCTCTGGGAATGGAAGCTCCAGGGAGGCTGACTCTTTGTTTTAATCAGTGCCATAACACCCGTAGCATCAGGATTGGGAATAGTGGTGCCAGCTTGCACTGAGTGCTCAATGAGTATTTGTAGAACAATGCTCAGCCCTGTTGCGTCATGGGTTCACTAGCAGGGAGCAAAATAGACCACTCTTGTTCAGCCCTCTTGTTCTACTAATTTATGGTTCTGTCTTACAGTAGTCAATAATTTCAAGGAATCTCTGCCAGGTGTTTCTGAAATTCCAGGACTCCCATTCTCTCCCTAGACAATGTGTGTGTTACTGCTAGGGCACTTGCACTATTTCTTTGCTGAAAAGGTACGAGTGTATAGAGATGATGTTTTAAGTAGGAAACCAACACCTTCTACTTTGGGAATCCTTCCTTCCTTTTTTCAGAAGTACATTTTGAACTCCTGCCATGTGTTAGTTACTTTTAAGGGCACTAGAATACGCAGACAGAAAAAACACAGTCCCTTTCTTTTTTTTTTTTTAAGATTTTATTTATTTATTTATTTGTCAAAGAGAGAGGGAGAGAGCGCGCAAGCAGGGGGAGGAGCAGAAGGAGAAGCAGGCTCCCCACTGAGCAGGGAGCCCGATGTGGAGCTCGATCTCAGGACCCTGGCATCATGACCTGAGCCAAAGGCAGACACTTAACTGACTGAGTCACACAGGCCTCCCAACACAATCCCTTTCTTTAAGACCAGTAGAACTCTGGAAAACTAGACATGGAAGTGAAAATCTTAGGGTGGAGCAATCCGTTATAATAGAGGGATATGCTGCTGAGTGGACTGGAGGGAAGGACAGTCTTTCCAGGGGGAGGAAGGATAGGAGTTGAGAATCACAGATAAAACAGTGATAAGGAGCCACAGCTGCCCTGACCCTATGTCCTCAGTGCTCTTCTGGTCCCAAGGCTCTCAGTTCAGTGACCAAACCATTCAGCTTCCTGAGTCGTTGGACATGCTTTCTGCAACCGCGCTGCTCTCCTACCAACATGCAACAAACCTGCACCTGTTCTCCGAACTCTGCTCCACACACGTACAACTGTAATTTCACAAGCCTTGCAGACTAATTTTAGTCTTCATTAGGTTAGAAGTGACTTTTCCCGATGGCGTTACTATTTTGATGCATAAGCAAAAGAATATTGAGGTTGAAAAATAATTTGATGCTGGGAATGAGTTGCTAAAGGTAACAAGGAGGAATTATTGAGGTCAGAGGACGTTTCTCAGCCTTCCTAAAATTATGCCAAAGAGCAGCTGCTTTCTCTCCTCTTGGTGAGCTCTGATTCCTTGGGGTTTGTGGAATGTCTCAGGTACACGGAGTCTTCACCTGATGGTTCCAAGTACATATGGATGGCATCCACTTCAAGGGATCAGGCAGAGATCTCTGAGGCCACATAATCTCAGTATGTGCTTGGTTTATTTTAGGACAGAGGCTTCCACTTGGGGAATTGTAATGATCTGAGCAAAGCCAATTTCTCCCTTCTTTCCAATTGATAACACATGGCCTCCATTATAGGCACTCATGAGTGCCTTTTGTAAATCCACACATATTTCTGCACAAAAACTAATGGTCCATTGAGTCAGGAGTTCTGCATGTGACAGCAGCTGGTGCCAGATGTTCCAGAGGAAAGCAGAAAGCTCCCATGATGGAATTAACCATAAAAAACTAAAGCACAGGGAGAAATCCTCTCTGACCCAAGGTGGAGATCAATCACAGGTCTTGAGGCAAAACAATCATTACTGTTGGCAAAATTTCATATTGGCAAGTGTAGATGCACACACAATTTTTTTGTATAAATTAAGCTAAGTGCACTACGAACAGTTGGTAACTATTAACAGTTACTACACTTTTCAACAGTCTGTCACAATTTTCAATTCTTACCATGTGAATAGATGTGTTAATCACTGCATTAAACAAGGCATATAATGAGATAACTTAATTTGCCACTATATGTGGAGAAAGGGGAATATTGAAAATATGACAAAACAACACATTTAAAAGAGATCTTTTCTGAGATATCACAATAATGAGAATTCTGGAATGTTTGGGAAAATTTAAATAAACTTAGGATATAGAAGAAGTATATGCAGAAATGTATCTTATGTTCTTCATAGTGTTACTTATAAAGCCAGATTGGGAAAAAAGTGGTGGGCAGGCTAAATTCAGTAGAGGATATTCACAGGACTCACCTCTCTGAAGCCACTGAAATTGATGTTATGGAATATTGTTTTGAATAAATGATCACAAAAACTTGTGCAATATAATTCATTATGCTATCGTGTACAGAACAAGTATGTACATACTTACAAACACACGATTCTGAAGATATATATATCTTTTATCTTACTTTTTGCTCTTAAAAAAATGTATTACATATGAATTATTTCACACACAAAAAACCATACTACAGTTGTCTAAAGCAAACAAACAAAAAATCCTCCCAAAACATAGGCAGGCACCCTTTTAACAGTTTCTTCCAGAATAGTTGAAACTGGTCAGAATTTTCCAAAAGATCTTTCACAAACTCCAAGAGAGAGAATAAAAGGGAAACAGCAAAGAAAGGACAGGAAACATAAAAACAGTCAGCTTTTCAAAGTACAGGTTTCATATCACGTAAGAACTGCCTCCCAACCTCGCAAGCAGCATTCTGTCTTCATCCTGTCTTGTTCTAGCCCCAAACGTTGAGCACCACTATTTGGGCAACATGCTGTGATTTCCACACTTTCAAGTCTAAATGAAGATTCCATCTTATTTTCAAACGCATTTAAAAAAAAAAAAAAGTGGTCTTCAGGTCATTCCAAACTCTTCCCTGAATCCAGCAAAAATATTCAGGTAGTGGCTATAGACCCAGCTGGGGCAATAGACTATTTCTTCTACTTCTAGTTTTTGTTCTGAGGGACGTTAATTATCCAAAGCCAACTGGAAAGCCATTTTTCTGATAAAATCAGTGAACCTCCACTCAAATACAGCTGTGCTTTCTCTTCCCCGCCTTCCCATTGCTGATACCACCACAGGCTATAGAATGGTCTCCCCAAGTCTGAATTATCTCTGTATCTCTATGCGATTCTCTTTCAACAACTGCACTTTTAAAACAGGAAGTCCACATAAAGAAATACAGGAGGGTTTTCTCTTTTAAATATTTCTTTCTCACCTCTAAATTCAGCTCAGAATTTACTTCTGCTAGGATACCGCTGCTATCTTTTTTTTAATTTTTATCATTTGATTTACATTCCAGAATTTGTTTTTCTTATTCTGAGCTTTCTGTTGACTCATAGTCAAGCTTTCGCCCCATCCTGCCTTTCCACTACATTATTTCAGTTTTGTTTCTTATATTCTTCAGCGTTGTGCAGTATTAAAACTAAGGATTTTTGAATCTGAGGTCCTAGTTTCAAATCTTAATTTTTCCATATCTTAGCTCTGTTATTTTGAGCAAATTTCTTAATCCTTCTGATGTTCAGTGAGCAGGGGGTAGAGGCAGAGGGAGAAGCAGACTCCCTGCTGAGCAAGGAGCCTGATGTGGGGCTCGATCCCAGGACCCCAAGATCATGACCTGAGCCGAAGGCGAACACTTAACTATTTGAGCTACCGAGGTGCCCCTCTGATGCTCAGTTTCTTATCAGAGATAACAGTCCCACTTGATGGACGTTTGGTGAAGTTCAAAATCAGGAAACTCCCGTCAGTCCAGCTTACATGGTGCCTGGCAGAGTCAACTCTGAATGAAAGGACTCTGTCATGATGTTGTCAGCAGTAGTTCACAGAGATTTTATTCATGAAACTTTTCCAGAGACTTTTTATTTAGTTACTGGTACAGTTATTTATTACCATGTTTAGGAATGGGGATGATCGGGGGACCTGGGTGGCTCAGTCGGTGAAGTGTCTGCCTTCGGCCCAGGTCATGATCTCAGGGTCCTGGGATCGAGCCCTGCTCAGTGGGGAGTCTGCTTCTCCCTCTCTCTCTGCCCCTGCCCCCGCTTGTGCTCTCACTCTCTCTCAAATAAATAAATTAAAAAAATAAAGGAATGGGGACAATCCGTGAAATGTGTCCCTAGCTACTACTGAGCTCAGAGAGTATAAATGATCATGAATTTTTACTTTGAACAAGCAATGTCTTCCAAGAAGCAGAAATGCATGTCATCTGGGGAGACCCTCCCATCACTCACACTGGCTCCCTGTTAAGCCCGCAAATTGATTAGAACTTTGGCTGCATGCACAGCCAGTGGTAGGAACACATGAGTGATTAGATCCAGGAAAACCCATAGACAGGAAACCTAATCCTCTGTGAGAAACCCCAGAAATTACTGATTTCCCTCCTCACCACAGACCCTCTGTGGTTAACTAGAGGAAAAGCAGTTTGCTTGTTAATATGGCCAGCCTAATATGGCTTGTTATCTTTTCCTTCTTTCTTTTCTTTTTGTAGACAGTTTGGAAAGTTTCCCAGATGTAATCTATACACCCTTCCAAACAGCACCTCCGAGGCCGAAGCAATAGGAGGGGTGTGAAGAAGAAACACATTTGTTAATGGGGTGGATTTTCCTCTTTCTGTAAGTTGGTGGATTCCTCTGTGCCTATTCACAAGGTAGAGAAAAGATTCTGCCTGTTATTTAGCTTCAGCAAACACACAAATCACACTCATCTCTGGTCTGCAGCCCGAGGGGCAGATCTTTGAGTTTGCTGCTATGAATTCCTCTGTACAGGAGCCTCACGTCAGCACTTGGCTAAGGGGGATGCATTACAGGGATGGGGATTTGGCTGCCACAGAGTTAAAGCTTCATTTTTCTCTCCCCATCGCCACGCTCATTGTAACTCCTCTCCAGATGTTTTCTCTCTGCCACGTAGGGAGGTGATGGATTTAGATGAGCCAGAGGAGGAGAGAAAGAAATGAATTGGCTAGCACAGAGGAAATTCTCATAAGACGCACAATACGTAGGTCCCTTGTTTTGTGAAGTACTATTTCTAGAAATGAAGAGGGGGCCTGATCCAAGAAACAATGCCGAAATCAGAGGTCTCGTTGTCCTCGTGGTGATGAAGGAGGCAGAGAAGCGCACCCAGCTCAAAGACACCCTGCGGCTTTTTCTCAAGTACAAGAAAGAGGTGATTGTTTCAGGTGGGAATAGTGAATTCCCCAGGTAAATATGCAGAAAGGCTGAAATCATACAACCGAAGAAGGTAGGAGAGAAAGGAAATCATGGGTTGCTGATTTATTTGTGAGTGAAGGAAAATTGGAAGAGAAGAAACATACTTCATATGCTCTCAAAACAGCATATTGATCTTCCCCTGCCCGGTTAGGTACTGATAAGGGCTGAGACATGTCCCCCACGAAAGATAGGCTAGAGGGCTAGCCGCCCTACCGGTGAAGGTGGCCTGACTTAGAGGCTGGGGCTTTGCAGACGTAGCCAAGTTAGGGTGAGGTCATGCTGGGGTCGGGTGGGGTCTCACACAACATGACCAGTGTCCCCAAAGAAGGAGAAACCCAGAGAGAAGCCATGTGGTGAGCGGTGCCCCTGCCAGCCAACCAACACCCCGGGTCACCAGCTCCAGCAGCCAGAGGGGCAGGAAGGGGTCCCCCAGAGCACTGGAGGGAGCACAGCCCCTCCAACGCTGGATGTCAGACTCTGCCCCCTGGTGGGTACATTTCCCTCCATTTCATTACAGCAGCCCTTGGAAACTCATATAGACACTGAAGAAAGATAGGACCCAGCTTTTACCCTCAAAGAATCTACAGCATAACTAGGATGTTATTCCTGTCAGGGCAGAAACCACACTTTCCTGCTGTTGAGAGAAGAGATGGATTCTGCCATACTAAGGCTGTCTGGTGAAGTGTTTATGCCAAAATTTCTGATCAAGTCCTCACACTGTATTTACATAGTTATAATTTTAGGATCATAATATTTTGAAGTTGACATGAACTTAAGAGAATATTCAAGGGCTTGAAGACTGTGCCCCACCAAGTGTTGGAGTCCTGAAGCATGGTATGAAGTAGCTTCTGCTTCAGCAAAGGGGGTAGCTTCGAGGTGACCTGCCCCAGGACACAGCCACCGACCTTTGGATCCTCCATCCGGTCATTATCATGCTATCATTTACCATAAAAATGTAAGGGCTTGCCGTCCCCCAGCCAGGAAGAGCAGGGCTTTCTGAAGCTCAGGTGAACACCAGTCCTTGTGTCTGTGTCCTGAACCACGTTTCTACCACTGAGACCCTCTGCTCGGAGATTAGCCTTTTTGGGTTTTTGGGTTTTGGTTTTTTTTTTTTTTTTTTTTTTTTGGTAAGAAGCAGAACCTAACTGACGGATTTAAGCAGCATATGATACTTTTGCAAGTATTTTGGCTAGCTTACAGAATCCCAAGAAAGACTTGAGGGGTTGTAAAAGGGGTAGGACCAGGCAGGAAGATGCTTGCTGTCACAAGAGCCATCCACTAAGGACAGAGGGCAAAGAGGGGCCATGCCCTGAAGCCTCACCTCCCGCGACCTCCTGGCCTCTATGACACTCTCAGCCTGGACTCCTTCCCCTGTCCGCACGCTCAGAGACCAAGGTTGCTGCTGCTGGCTGTGGCCCTCATGCTTGGCTCTCAAAAGTCAGCACAAAAGACAAGAAAATGTGAAAGGTATAAGTAATAAGAGAAACACAAAACTGTCATTTCTATGACATTTTAGATATGCATCCTCCCCCACCAATACTTGGAACAGCGTTTAGAATCCATGACGTGTAAATGTTTAGTAATATGTATCAATATGAACAGCTTCGGGCCATGACAGCGCGTGCAGGTCTGAGCGTAGCCAGATCCCAGGGTCCTGTCCCTGCTGAGCTGCAAGGCAACAACACAATGAGAGAGAGAGTGGGATACTGGTGGGCACTCTCTGCCATACCCCACACTAGTGCAGTCAGCACTCAATGCCAGGAACTCCTTGTTGGAGCTGAGTAACAGAGTACCTGAATCGGAGTTTCACATACAATTTTATTCAAAAAATGAGATTTTTGGAACTCAATGAGGCACAAAAGCACACCCACCTGTCCCAGTCTGCAAAAGAGGGAGGTGTTGGGTTGTCAAGGGCCTTGATCAAGGTCATGCACCTCGTTAGCGTGAACCTAAAGCTCAGCCCAGCATCTCCTGCCTGCCTCCAGGGGCAGCAACTCAGCGCCCTACCTGTAGTCAGCTTCCCGGCTGGAGAATCCATTCCCTGGGGGTGGGCGAGGGGAGGAGGAGGGAAGGAATGAGAAGCAAAGCCATGAGAAGGAAAACCCACAGAAAGCTAAATGGTGTCCAGAGACAAATAGAAATACTTAACCAAAGATCACAGGTGGAGTACTTCTCTTCTGTGACAAAAGAGCAATATCTTGCCTTTTGAATTAGATGTCAGTGTATCCCCTGGACTTTAAGGTAGACACGTATGCAGAGGCTTTGGACATGGCTCAGTCCCTTGTTTCTTGATTTTTGGATGTTTCCAGAAGTGAATGATGAATCTACCCTGAAAACCCAAAGAAAGCCTTTCTTGGAAATCCCCTAGAGACCTGTGCTTGGAGGGCCAGGTGTGAGGATACCAGCATGAATGTGTCAGATCTGTGCCGTGCGGGCGTCACCACTGAAATCTGCAGAAACCCAGGCACTCCCTTGAGATCCCAGGGCCTCCAGGGTGACCCTGGCTGAGTGCACACCTTCCAAGTGGATTGTGATCCAAGAGCGACTCAGAACAGGTGGCCACAGGAGCTGTCAGAGCCGCCTCACAGTGAGGCTTCCAGCCAGCCGTGGAAGGTGCCCTAGGCCAACGTAACTGAAGGAGCCCCCGAAGCAGGTGGGATGAACTGACAAAATGACATCTGAGGCTGTGTGCATGGTGGGTATTATTTCATTGTTTTCCATTTTATATATACTTTAGAAAGAAGGATAATGATAAATATTCATTAGGAGACATGGAGGGATATGGTCTCAAAATCATACAAACCTTCAGCCAAATTTCAGATTCTTGGGAGCCGTCTGATCTGGGAACATTTTAATATAAATGGCAGATTACTATATTAATTTGTGACATTAGTGATTACATCTATGTCCACTAATTAGCCCCATCTTGAGCTATCACATATGTGAGGCAAATATAAATGATTAGAGCAAATGGACAAATTCCCGAGTACACCGCTGTTGACTCAGGTTCCCTACAGCCCCGGTGAGACACTGTTGATCCATTTCCTCAGTGACCAGCTTTGAGATGACCATAGTCATCTCTTCACTGGCTTCCCGTCATCTCCCCCAGACATGGAGGAAATATTATGTGTAATTCCTAATTGAGGAGAGAAAATTCAAAGAAGTTGTGACACTTTCAGGGTCACAGAGTTAATGTATGGTGGATACAATGTTTAAATCCATGTTTTCTAACTACACAACACACAGGCGTCCTCTGAGAACTCAAAAGGTGTAGTGAAACTTACTTACTAGTTGAGTGACTTTCAGCAAATTACCTACCTGCTCTGAGCTTTACCTTGACCATTTGTTGAAGGGAGATGATGATAGTCATCTTAGGAGTTTATGACAAGTAAATGAAACAATCTCTGTAAACATCTGTCCCAGCACCTAGTCTGCACTATGGTAACAACAGATACTTTCTTTACTCTCCCTTCACATTGAGGTTTCCTGATCTTGCAAGATTAAATGATCACTCAGGCTTTGATCATCTGGTTCATAGAACTTGGTTCCCCAGATAAACAGAGGTGACACAGAAGACAGACCACTGCTGACTACTGCCTTATGCTGAGTATCTTCTGGAAACGGAACACGGCATGACAGACCATGTGCTGGAATGTCCTGGAGTAAAGGAGAGCGCTGAACGCCTATGCATGGCATTCAAAGCTTCCCCTCATCCTCTTCATCACACCCTCATAGGTGGCCTTATTTTCTAATAATAACTAGATTTCATTTGTTTACTTGTTTGTAATGCAAGCTTCTCCAGAAATATATTCTATGTCCTTCACACGGTAAATGTAGAGAAAAACTTGGCCAGAGAAAGCTATGATAAGAAAACTGGCACTGATATTGACAAGAGTGGCTGGGTAAGGTCTTCTAAAAAGTGCTCCCTTCATAAAATTAGTGAGAACACTGGTAAAAATGCCCCAGTCACTGTTAAAAATGGTATGAAAACAGTAGCAACACTTTGTCTTCCATCAATTTTCATGGATACCAGGACATTTTAAATACTCTTGATTCTGTATCTTGGGCAGGAAAACCTCAGGATGATTCTGAAACTCCCTGTCATATCCAGAAAACAAGGATGGTTTCGGGAATGTTAGGAGTAATATCAAAAATAAACACGAGAAGGCAAGTGAAAGGGTGCCTACCAGCTAAGTTATGACCATTTGATCTTCAAAACATTTATGATTATGTTATAGGAAATTGGGACAAGCTAAGCCTGCATCAAGCCATCAATTCGGGATTACATCAGAAGACAAAATACAAACTTAATAAAAAGATATACATAGCATTGAAAAAGAAAACATTAAATAAATTTAAATCATTACTGAACTTTGAGTGTACAAGAGTGTGATTATATGTAGGTTTATTCTCTAACAATTATGTATTTTCTCATAAAACAGATAATCTGCTTGCTTCTACCATGCATGCAAGCCAGCACAGCCAATTTTGAGTTAGGCAAGAAATTCTAGAAATAGATGAACTAATCTACAACAATGGTCGCTGTGTTTCTAAATGATACTAAATGATGAAATGGTTCTAAATAATGAAAACTCTAGATAAGTCATTATAATAAATAAAAATATGTTTAAATACTTGAACAGACTCTGTGTGCTCTCATAATGGAATTTTAATGGGTGTTCATAATGATAGTTTGTATAAAACTTGTAGAATACTTTGGCTTGGGGAAAGACACTAAGTCTCTAAAAATCAAATTCCAGGGAAAAAAGTGCGAGGTCCTGAGAGATTCTATGATGTGATGAGTAAACTTTGTTGTTAAAGCTTATGCTTTGGCTGCACGAGCAGGTCTTACTTTCCTACCGAAAATATTCAGTTGATGACCCAGCTCTTGCAACCATGGCTAGCACAAAAAAGATATTTTCATTTCTTTTGGGCATAGCATATATACCAAAACCCAGGAAAATGTAGATATTATCCTAGGAAAGAATAGGAATAAGTAACAGTACAATCTCATGGCATTAATATTCTTTATAACTTTTTTTAGGATAAGTTTACTTTTTACTTGTGCAATCATTTTGACATTTTGTGTATATTTTAGCTGTTTTTGGCAGAGTTTAAAATATTTGAAAGACTATGATTTATTAGACTTGCATTCTAATAAGATATGTAGAAATATTTACATTTCCAATCAGTGTTTCCATGTTTGAAGAAATTTCTTTTGTTAAGTACATAAATTTTAAGTTAATAGTTGAACAAGGTTTATGTAATTGTGTAGATGAATGGCACTTCTTAATGTCTCAAAATATTTACTTTTGTAACCTCATAAGATTAATAAATCTGTCGTTAAATAAGAAAATTACTGATAATTATGCCCTTCCAGGTGCAACATTAAATAATTCAGCAACACACAATGTCCTTCTTTGTAAGAAAAAGTTGGATGGAAATAAAGGAAAAATCATAAAGTTATTTCATTTTTTGATGTTCTTCCAGTAAGATTGCAGACTCCCAGAGACAGAGAATGTTTTACAACTTTTCTTTATCTTTTCATGGACACCTGGGTCTGTGCATTTGTAGTCAATGCAGTTGAATATCACTATTTCTCAAGGAATATCCTAAGACATACAGCAATTGGCAGAACACCGTGGGAGGCAGCAGTTATAGGCCCAGGACCCTGACCATCTCTTGCTGGTAAGTCCAGCCCAGTGGGTCAGTCTGTTTCATTTCTATCATAAGGACATGGACACCTAGCCAGAAGGAAAGAGTTTTAAATTTAGGTAAACTTCTATTTGCAACGACGTGGATGGAACTGGAGGGTGTTATGCTGAGTGAAATAAGTCAATCAGAGAAGGACGTGTATCCTATGTCCTCACTGATAGGAGGAATTCTTAATCTCAGGAAAGAAACTGAGTGTTACTGGAGTGGTTGGGGGTGGGAGGGATGGGGTGGCTGGGTGATAGACATTGGGGAGGGTATGTGCTACGGTGAGCGCTGTGAATTGTGCAAGACTGTTGAATCACAGATCTGTACTTCTGAAACAAATAACGCAACATATTTTAAGAAAAAAGGAAAAGAAGAAGATAACAGGAGAGGAAGAAAAGGGGAGTATGTCAGAGGGGGAGACGAACCATGAGAGATGATGGACTCTGAAAAACAAACTGAGGGTTCTAGAGGGTAGGGGGATGGGGGGATGGGTTAGCCTGGTGATGGGTATTGAGGAGGGCACGTTCTGCATGGAGCACTGGGTGTTATGAACAAACAATGAATCATGGAACACTGCACCAAAAACTAATGATGTAATATATGGTGATTAACATAACAATAAAAAAAATAAAAAAAAAATAAATTTAGGTAAACTTCTGACTTGTCTATCTTCCTACTTTGAACTCCTTAAAGGATTCAATCATATTTTCTACTCGTGGAAAAAGTTCTGAACACCTTTGCCCACTGTCATTCACTCAAGGGGTGGACAATTCATATCTAATAGGAAGAACAAAATTCCCTTATACACAGCTCACAACATCCACAGGACTTATGGATTCCTTTCAAATCAGTGCTTTCTGTTTCCAGGCAGCATATGCCCAGGGACCCATTCATAGATGCAATGTGCAGCACTTCCTCAGTGACTGGAATTAATCCAGAAAAAATCATCACTGCTTTTGTTTTTGTTCAAACCTTTTAAGCTCAGCTTTATGGTAATTTTGTGACATGCGTGGTAGGTGAGGCCACACTGATCCTGATATGTTATTCTAAACCCTACCTCACAGGGGCGCCTGGGTGGCTCAGTTGGTTAAGTTCCAACTCTTGGTTTCTGCTCAGGTCATGACTCAGGGTCATGGGATCGAGCCCCATGAGCCCCGAGTGGGCTCAGTGCTCAGTGTGAGTCTGCTTGTCTCTGCCCCTCCCCATCTGAACTCTCTCTCTAAAATAAATAAATGAATAAAATCTTTATTAAAAAAATAAAATAAATAAACTCGACCTCACAGAGAAATTCCAACAGACAGCTACTAAGGGTATTGAAAGTGGCTTAGGATTTGAAAATAAATTTTCTGCCACCAAAAAAGTGTGTGTGTGTGTGTGTGTGTGTGTGAGCTATATATGAGGGTGTACTGTCATAAAGAAAGCATGAAGTTTAAGGAAGAGCTAGCACCATTTATACTCCAACTCCTTACCCAGAACCATTTGCAAAAACTCTCCTGGTCTTTTTAAAAGTCTTATCAAGTGGCCACACAAAGTACTGGGCTCAGACTCCTTGATCTCACAGTGAGATGTGCCTGACCAATTGTCAAAAAGACCTGCAGACATATATACAAAGGGAGGTCCGAGCAAATATAGGGAACAGTGTCTCTGTTTCCCTGAAAAGCAGGCAAACCTTGCTTTTCACTTTACACATCTTTTTATTTAATTTCCCCCCAAACTTAAGAAGATAAACAAGTTTATTAATTGTGGTTAATTTTTAGTTCATTTTCTTCCACTATATATTAGTTATATATATAGCCATATATAAAATTATTAACAAACATATCATTATATAGGTTTAAATTATTATATGATGATATAAATATTATTTATTATGGTTTATATATATATATATACACACATTTAATTATGTATTTTTGTATATGTATCCACACACAGAGAATATAGACCTATATGTATGTGGATATGGTTGTTGTATTTTTTAATATATAATAATCAGTTTTATACATAACTAATCTTTGAAATATAATTTAGAATATTCATATTTTATTTGATAATTTTGCTATGAAGTGAACATTTGATAATTAAATAATTTTTCTGCCCATGGGTATTTTACTCTGCTTCTAAGGTTTCAGTATTATATATAATGTTATAATATAGTGCTGTAGTACTGTATATAATTATTTATAGTATTAGTATTATATATAACATCTATACATTATACATAATGTTGTTTTATATATATATATGTATAATATCAAAATCTTTGCCAGATTACATTTCCTTAGATTACTTCCTAAGAAGTAATGAACACTTTAAGAGAGAGAGAAGGAGAGTGTGTGTGTGCTAAATTGTCATCTCCCCAAATGTCAGAATTTTCAAAAAATATATGAGAGCTCATTTTATTCTGACCTTTCCAAAATTGGATACAATCATTCAAAAAATTTTATTAATCTCTCAAGCAAGAAATGTTTGTTTTAATTTGCCTTTCTTTCATTAAGTTGAACAATTTTAGTAGTTTTATTAATCATCTGTAATTCTTCTCTAATAGTCACGTTTTAATTACCTTTCCATTAAATTGGATTTTTTTTCTACTTATATGGACTCTTTCTAAAATAATTTATTGTCCCTTCTCAGTTATATTTTTGGTAATGATTTTCCCTATTTGCATTTTTTAAAACGAGTTTTGTGATTATTTCAACATCTTCAAATTTGAATTTATATTTACTGTTTCTTTTCTTTGGCATTTCTTATTGGTTCAGATGTGGGAAGGGTCTTTGATTTCAAGATCAGATCTATGTTCTGTAATGCTCTTTCCAATCTCGTTTTATTTTTTATATAAATATTTAATATATTAGAATTTCAGTGTTTCTTAGAGGTGAAGCTCTAAAAACCATTTTTAATTTCTTCAATATAAAAATTAACAAAGAAATTCTCATTTCTGTGTAATTGATCTAAAATTCTTAAGGGACTTCCCTTAAACACAGTTCTACTTTTACTATGTTTAAGTGGGGTGATATTTTAAACAATGGAATCATTTTGAAATCTAAGGAAAACAGATGAAAAAAATTAAATTCCTTTAAAGAAAGAAGATTAGGGATAAAATGCGATTTAATATTCCTGGTAACCATCCCCTCTGTGTATCAGCTGAGTGACAGAGCAGAGAGTAAATCTGGGTAAGTTGATCTGAAAATTCCAGGCTATCTGGCAAGGATATGATTATTTTTCAAAAGCTAGAAGACGAGACGAGTAAGGGAGCATGAGTAATGCACAGCTGGGAAGATTAGCCGCTCTCTCTGAGCTGTTCAACTCCTGATGGCATTTGTGTAGGACCGACCTGCACTGATGCATAGTTTGCGATAACAAAAGGTGGATCAAGTTCATGAGAATGGCCATATTCTTGAGAGATATGATCCCCAGAGGGCAGGGGGGTTAATTGTTTGTATTTCTGAATATTCTGATTTTGACCTTTTTTGCTGTGGTCTTAGACCACAGACTTAACACCCAGTGGAGGAGCCTTCGAGACAGATGCGGAGGACAAGCTGAGAACCTCATGGGTCTCTGAAACCAGGAACTCCGGCAACACAGCCCTAACGGAGCAAGAGTGTAAATCGCAAGGCGATGGAAGCTTATTATCTCTTATTTGGTGTCCTCTAGTTGAAAATGTGCAGTGTTTCTGATAAATATATTCACGGGGGCTTTTTGGGATAAAGAGAATCACGGAAGTCAGGACTTCCCTGACACAAATACGTCCAGGAAGCAACAGGCTGGCATCTTTTTGTGTCGGTATTTAACTCACGCCCGTGCCCCTGGAAGGTACATCCGCAACTCCATGGATTTTTCTGTTCGGTCTCGGTGCTCTTGAGGATTTACATTACTGAGACAAATGGCTAATTCAGTGCAGCCGAATGTTGCACATTTCATGATTAAAGACAAGCCTCCCAGGACTGGGCTTCATTTATTTCCCCTGCAGTGAAATATGTGTGGATTTATATTTTTTCATTACTACATAAATACAAGCAGTTTATAAAATACTGGAGGAATTATCAAAGTTAAATCTCCCATTCCAAGACTGTGAAAGGAATTTTTCTGTTGTTTCTTTCCTCATAAAAGCACAAGCCACCCGTGTAATGATTTAATGAAAAAAGTCTATTTAATTACATTAAAAGTGAAATTAATAGAATTCAGCATATCCACTCATTAATTCAGCTGAAGTTGAACCCTTGGTTTCTGAAAATTAAAGTCTACTGGCAGAAACTTGTACTCCCAACTGTCCCAAGTGATTGATTATTAATACAGGTGACATTGGATGATAATGTCAAAGTTGTTCTAGCACACATAATTACTGTAAGTTTTCCAGTTATCAGACTATTTGTTTGTTTGTCTATCCATTCCATAAATACTTCAGTGTCTACTTCACACTAGGGACTGTGAATCAGTCACACACAAGACATAGTATTAGTTCCATGGAGTTAACTGGGTTAAGCAGCCTCTAAAAATGGCTCTCAATGACACTTGCCTACTGATATTCATGTTCTCATGTAATCTCTTCCTTCTTTAGTGTAGAATGGATCTAATGACTCTTTCCTAATATACAGAAACTGGCCAAAGTACTGGGATGTCACTTCCAAGATTAGGTTACAAGGAGATGGTGGCCCACCTTGGTGCCCCTTCTCTTGCTCTATAAGACACCTGCCATGACTTTCTTGCAACCTCTGAAAGACCCAGAGCCAGAAGCCCCAGCTGAGCTGCTACCAGATCCTTGACCCACAATAACCATGAAATAACAAATGTTGCTATCCAAAGTCTATGGCTTTGGGGTAGTTTTCTACCCAGCAATAGATAAATTACACTCTCACATGCTAGTGAGTCACAGAGTAAACAAACAAATAAATGTATGATCTGACTTGAGGTTGAGCCGGCTGCTTTTGAGTAACTTGACTGTGTTATGCGTTGGTGGATTTCCCTTTATATTTCTTGTGCTTAGATTCTTTTTTTCTTTGCCTCTTGGAACTGTGGGTTTGGAGTTCTCATTAAATTTGGAGAAAAAATTTAGCCAAATAATTAAATTTAAAAAAATTGAATTTGAAAAATTAAATACAAAAATATTTCTCCAAATATTATTTTTTCTGAGCCCCTTATGGTTTTGGGAACTGTATCCATTTACTGGGCTGCTCAACGTTGTCTTGCATGTCACACCTGCTGTGCTCATTTTCTAAAATTTATTTTTCTCTCTGCATTTCATTTTGGATTGTTTGTATTTCTAAGTCTTCACATTCATTAATCTTACCTTTGCAAAGTCTAATCTTATTTTTTAATTTTATTCAGAAAATTTTACGTTTCGGACATTGCAATTTCTGCCTCTACCCAAGTTTGCTTAAGGTCTTTTTTATACCTTCCATGTCTTCACTTAACTTTTTGAACATGTGGAAACACAGTTATAATAATTGTTTTAATGTAATTTTCTGCTAGTTCTCACATCTGTATCAGTGCTGGGGCAGTTTAATTGGTCGATTGAGTTAGTTCCTCATTATAAGTCATTTTCCTGCTTCGTTGCATGTGTGATAGTTTTTTCAATGAATGCCAGAGTTTGTGCATTTTAACCTGTGTGCTTGATATCTTTTATTCCTGTAAGTTTTCAGGAACTTTATTCTGGAATGCAGTACAGTTGCTTGGAAACAGTTTGCTTTTTGTGGGTCTCTAAGACTTTTGGGGAGCAAACCATAGCAGTGCTTAATCTGATACTACTTACCCCCACTACTGTGTCGGGACCATTCTCTGTGCTCTGCAAGGATGCTCCATGACCTTGTCTTCCAAGCTGGTTTATGGAAAGAGGCACTATTCTCAGTACTGCTAATTTTCCTTGGTGGTTCTTTCCCTGGACTCATGTTTTCCTGAATCCTCC
This sequence comes from Callorhinus ursinus, assembly GCF_003265705.2. Lineage (NCBI taxonomy): Eukaryota > Metazoa > Chordata > Mammalia > Carnivora > Otariidae > Callorhinus > Callorhinus ursinus. The sequence continues at coordinate 76,629,118 of NW_027397068.1, forward strand.
ACAAGAAGCCTGTGGAGAAGGTTGTGCAGCCATCCCTTCTCTGGGACTCGAACTTGTAAACCCAAGCTACCTTGGTCTCCCAAAACTTTCATCCGCCTCTTCACAACTCAGGGACTCTGCAGGGTGGCTTGTACACTCTTGCAAGGCAACCAGGGGGCTTACCTCCTTTGTTTCCTTTCTCTTAGGGATTACAGTCCTCTCTTGTCTGGTTCCCATTGTCTTGCCATCCATTGTTTGATGGTTTTTTGTCTGCTAGAGGTGGGAGGTAAATCTGGTCCCATTACTCCATCTCAGCCAGAAGTGCAAATATAATAGATGTTTCTTTTGGTTTTATTTACTTTTTCTTCTCTTTTTTATATTTATTTTATTTTGTTTTTTAAATTTTAATTCTGGTGTCTATAACATACAGTGTTATATTTGATTCAGGTGTACAATATGGTGATTCAAGAATTCCATACATTACTCAGTGCTCATCAAGATGAATGCACTCTTAAATCCCCATCTCCTATTTCACCCAGCCCCCTACTCACCTCCGCACTGATAACCATCAGTTTGTTCTCTGTAGTTAAGAGTCTGTTTTTTAAGTTTGTCTCTGTTTTTGTTCCTTTGCTTGCTTGTTTTGTTTCTTAAATTCCACATATGAGTGAAATCATATGATATTGTCTTTCTCTGACTTATTTCACTTAGCATTATGCTCTCTAGCTCTATCCATGTTGTCGCAAATGGCAAGATTCCATTTTTTATGGCCAAATATTTTCATTCTTTTTATGGCTGAATAATAATATCTTATGGCTGAATAATGTATATATACTCCACATCTTCTTTATCCATTCATTGATTGATGGACCCAGGTTTCTTCAATAATCTGACTATTGTAAATAATGCTGCAATGAGCATAGGGGTGCATATATCCTTTTGAATTAGTGTTTGTGTATTATTTGGGAAAATATCCAGTGGTGTGATTACTGAATCCATAGAGTAGTTCTATTTTTAAGTCTTTAAGGAAACTCCATATTATCCTCTGCAGTAGCTGCACTGTTTGCACTTTGCATTCACACCAAGAGTGCAAGAGGATTTTTTTTCTCCACATCCTGACCAACACCTGTTGTTTCTTGAGTTTTTTATTTTAACCATTTTGACAGGTGTAAGATGGTATCTCATAGTGGTTTTGATTTGCATTTCTTTCCCTGATAATTACTGATGTTGAACATCTTTTTCATGTTCCTGTTGGCCATCTGTATGTCTTTTTTTTTTTGAGAAATGTCTGTTCATGTCTTCTGCCTATTTTTAAATTGGATTATTTGGGGTTTTTTGGTGTTGAGTGCACCTTAGGAGATATATCAAGGAGGATGTTGCTATGACCAATGTCAGAGAAATTACTGCCTCTCTTCTCTTCTAGAGTTTTCATGGTTTCAGGTCTCACATTTAGGTCCTTAATCCATTTTGAGTTTATTTTTGTGTATAATGTAAGCAAGTGATCCAGTTTCATTCTTTTGCACGTAGCTGTCCAGTTTTCCCAACAATTTGTTGGAGAGACTTTTTCCCATTGAATATTCTTGACTTCTTTGTGAAAGATTTTTTAATTGACCACATAATTGTGGGTTTGTTTCTGGGCTTTCTGTTTTTTCTATTGATCTATGTATCTATTTTTGTGCCTGTACCATCCTGTTTTGATTATTACAGCTTTTGTAATATAACTTGAAGTCTGGAATTATGATCCAGTTTTGTTTTTCTTTTTCAAGATTGCTTTAACTACTTGAAGTCTTTTGTGGTTCCATACAAATTTTAGGATTACTTGTTCTAGCTCTTTGAAAAATGCTGTTGGTATTTTGAAAGAAAATACAGTAACTATGCAGATTGCTCTAAGTAGTATAGACATTCTAACAATATTTGTTCTTCTAATTCATGATCATGGAATATCTTTCCATATGTTTGTGTAGTCTTTGATTTCTTTCATCAGTGTCAGTTTTCAGAGTGCAGGTTTCACTTCTTTGGTTAAGTTTAGTCCTAGGTAATTTATTATTTTTGGTGCAATTGTAAATGAGATTATTTTCTTAATTTCTCTTTCTTCTGCTTCATTATTATTGTATAAAATGCAACAGATTTCTGTACATTGATTTTATATCCTGTGACTTTACTGAATTCATTTATTAGTTTTTTGGTGGAGTCTTTAGGGTTTTCTATGTATATAGTACCATGTCATCTGCAAATAGTGAGAGTTTTATTTCTTCCTTACCAATTTGGATGTTTTTTCTTTCTTTTTGTTGTCAGATTGCTGTAGTTAGGACTTCCAGTACTGTGTTGAATAAAAGTGGTGAGAATGGACATGTCTTGTTCCTGATATTGGGGGAAAAGCTCTCAGTTTTTCTCTATTAAGTATGATGTTAACTGTGGGTTTTTCACATATGGCTTTTATTATGTTGAGGTATGAACACTTTTATGTGATTATTTGCCTTCTGTATTTCCCCCTGGAAAAAAAGTCTGGTTTTGTCCTTTGTGCATTTTATAATTAGACTGTTACACTGAAGCTCATAATCTATTTTTGAATTAATATTTTGTGTAAAGTGTGAGATTTCAGTTGAGATTCCGGTTGTTGTTGTTGCTCGTGCTCATAGATATCCAGCATCATTTACTGGAAGTCTGTCTTACTCTAATTGAAATGTTTTGCAGGGGCACCTGGGTGGCTCAGTCAGTTAGGCATCTGACTCTTGATTTCAGCTCAGGTCATGATCTCAGGGTCACGGGATTGAGCCTGGCATTGGGCTCCCCCCTCAGCAGGGTGTCTGCTTGAGATTCTCAGATTCTCTCTCTTCCTCTGCCTCTCCCTCTCTCTCTCTATCTCAACTAAATAAATAAATCTTAAAAAAAAATGTTTTTGCCCCTTTGTCAATAATCAGCAGGGCATATTTATGTGATTCTACTTCCAAATTTCTTATTCTGTTTTGTTCATGTATATGTGTCTATCCCTTCACCAGCAACACGTAATTCTGATTATAGCAACTCAGTAATAAGTCTTGAAATTAGGTAAAGTAATTGCTCCTCTTTATTCTTTTTTTAAATAATTTTAGCTTCAATCATTAATTTGAGACTTTTTTCTTTCCAAATACATGTATTTGATGTTATAAATTTTCCTCTCAGCCTGTGTCCCACAGATATTCTAGTTTCTTTGACTTTCTGTATAAATTTTAGATTAATTTTGCTATAATTGCAAATGTTTTGCTAGTACTTTGGAAGGAATGCATTAAATCTATATTTCAGTTTAAGGAAAATTGGCATTTTCATGATGTTGAGTATTCCGATCAATGAGCATAGCGTGTCTCCACTTATTTAGATCTTTTACTAGCATTGTGTGGTTTTCAGTGCACAAGTTCTGTCCGTTTGTTAGATCTACACTTAAATATTTCATTTTGCAAATGATCGTCAATAGTATTATAGTCTTAATTTAAATCCATGTGCTCATTGCTAGTATATAGAAATACAATTAAATTTTGAATGTTTATTTTATATCCTGCTGTCTTGCTGAACTCTGAATTAGTTCCAATAATATTTTTGTAGCCTTATTGGAATTATTCTACATAGATCATCATACAATCTGAAATAGGAAGTTTTATTTCTTTAAGATCCTCATGCCTTTTACTGCTTTCTCACCGAATTGCCCTACTATTTGAGTGTGAATAGTAATAGCTGACATTTGTGCCTTGTTCCAGATCTTAGTAAAAAAGTATTCGGTGTTTATAATTAAGTAGAATATTCACCGTAGCTATTTTGTAAATAATTTTTTATCAGTTTGAAATCTCTTCTTATTTTTTTCTGAGAGTTTTTATCATGAGTGGGTATTTAATTATAGATTTGTTATTTGTTTTCAGTTCAATCAGTTTTTTGCTTTACTATTTTGGGCAGCTCTCTTGTCTAGGGCATACATATTTAGGATTGTTATGTATTCCTTCTGGATTGACCTTTTTATCACTATATAACATATCTCCCCATATTTTTGTTTAATGTGATCTTTTTCCTTCCTCATATTCTAATTTTTTATCATTTCCTTTATATTTAGATAACTTCATTTTGCTATCCCTTTATGTCAGGTCTTCTGACATAAAACAAACAAACAAACGCTCTTCCTTTTCTTTCATCTGAGATTGCCTTGATTTCCCCTTCACTGCTTAAGGATATTTTCACTGGATATAGAGTTCTGGATTGACAGTTGTTTTCTTTCAACGTTTGAAAAATTTTGTGCTGCTTTCTGCTAGTCTTTATGGTTTCTGGTAAGCAATCTGCTGTCATTTGATTTCCCCTACAAGGGAAATTTTTCCCTATAGGAAGGGTGTGGTTCTCATTCACTGATTTCAAGATTGATTCTTTGTCTTTAGTTTTCAGATGGTTGACAATAATGAATTGCAGTGTGGATTTCTTTGATTTTGTTGTTTAGGATTCACTTAGCTTCTTCACTATGTATTTTTATGTCTTTCACTACATTTAAGAAGGTTCAGTCATTATTTTTAAAGTAATTCTTCAGGAGTGCATGGGTGGCTCAGTTGGTTGAGCATCCAACTCTTCATTTCAGCTCAGGTCATGATCTCAGCGTTGTGGGATCCAGCCCCATGTCCAGCTCTGTGCTCAGTGGGGAGTCTGCTTGGGATTCTCTCTCTCCCTCTGCCTCTTCTCCCCATTCTCTCTTTCTCTCTCTTTCTCTAGAATAAATAAATAAATCTTTAAACAAATAATAAAATACTTTTTCACTCCCTCTCACCTTCTCTTCTCTTTCTGGCATTTTTATGACAAGAATGTATATTTTGTTATGGTCCCCCCCTGGGTCCCTGGTGTTATGTTCCCTTTTTTTTAGCCCATTTTCTCTCTGTGGCTCAGATTAGGTAATTTCTACTGTTCTTTCTTCACAGATTATTTCCTTTCTCCCCTTGTTATGGACTGAATGTTTGTTTCCCCCAAATTCCTGTGTTGAGGCCCTAACCTCCATGTGGCTGTATTGGGATATAGGGTCTCTACAGAAGTAATTAAGATTATATTAGGTGACAAGTGTGGGGTCCTGATTGAAAAGGATAAGTATCCTTATAGAAAGTGATACCAAAGAGCACTCTCTCCCCCACTTCTCTTTCTCTCATCCTCTCTCCCTCTCTCTTCTCCTCATGCTTGAGTTGATGCACAGAGGACACATTTTGTGAGGACTTAGAGAGAAGGCAGCTGTTTGCAAGCTGAAAAAAGAGGCCTCACCAGAAACTAAAGCCACTGGGATCTTATCTTGCACCTCCCTGCCTCCACAACTGTGAGAAATGAATGTCTGTTGTTTAAGCCACCCAGTCTGTGGTATATTGTTATGTTGGCTCAAACTTACTAGGATTCCCCTCTATTCTTCTATTGGATCTTCTACTGAGTATTTTATTTCAGTTGTTTGCACTGAACATGGTTATTGATGCAAAGTGAGCACCCACTGAACTAGTGTGGCAAACAACTCAAAGTAATGCAAACTCACCTTAAGGATCAGCTAACATGCAAGCTGAGGTCCAAGATACTTCAGTTTTGAAATCATTGAAAATTATCTAAAATGAAACAAATGTGATTGACTACCCAATCATTTGAGGAGCCAGTGTTGTTTTCAGTGTTCTCTCTTAAATGCTGATTCTTTTAATAATTTACTGAATATCTGCATGTATTCAATCAATAAATATTTATTGAGGACCTCCTATTTCCCTGCCACTATGGTCATGGGCAGTAAAGAATAAAAATTTAACTCACCTAGAGGCGGAGCAAGATGGCGGAGGAGTGGGAGACCTGGATTTCATCTGGTCTCAGGAATGCAGCTGAATAGGGATCAAACCATTCTGAACACCTACGAACTCAACAGGAGATCGAGGAGAAGAATAGCAATAACTCACTGAACAGAAAAGCGACCACTTTCTGGAAGGTAGGACGTGCGGAGAAGTGAATCCAAGGCGATATTCGGGAGGATAGATGATGGGGGAGGGGGCCTCCCAAGGCCGCTTCTGGCAAGTGCTAGAGCCGCGGAGCACAAAATCGGAACTTTTAAAAGTCGGCTCTGCTGAGGGATGTCACTCCAGTGGCTAAGCGGTGGGTGGAATCATCCCGGGACAGTGTGGTCTCAGGACCCTCGGGGTCACAGAAAGACCGGGGGTGCCTGAGTGCGGCAGAGCTCCCGGGTATCGGAGCGGGGAAGCCGGCTGCCGAGACGGAGCCGAGGCGCGGGCTCTCAGCTCGGGGTGGCCATAAACCATGATCAGCGACATGGTCGGGCCACTGCTCCTCCAGCAGGGACCCAACAAGCGGCAGAGCCGGGGAGACTCCCCTTCCTCCCCCGGGAGGAGCGGCGCGGGAGTGCACCGCAGGGATCTGCTGGGTTTGGAGACTCCACCCGGGGTCGGGTGCCAGAGATACAAACGCTCGGTCACAGGCCGGGTGAGCATGGAGTGCGGCCGGAGACCGGGGACACGGGAGTGACTGACTGCTTTTCTCTGGGGCGCACTGAGGAGAGGGGCCCCGAGTTCTCGGCTCCTCCGGGCGGAGATTGGGAGGCTGCCATTTTCACCCTGGTCCTCCAAAGCTGTACCGAGAGATTGCAGGGAACAAAACCTCCCGAGAGCAAACCGGAGCAGATTATTTAGTCTGGACCCGGCAAGGGCAGGGCAATTCCGCCTCTGGCGAAGACATTTAGAAACCAAGGCAACCAGGGCCCTCCCCCAGAAGATCAGCAAGAACAGCCAGCAAGCCAAGACCAAGTTTACCGAGCAGTGAGAATGGCAGAACTCCAGCGCTAGAGGAATACTGAACATAGAATCCATGGCTTTTTTTTACAATGATTCTTCAGTCATTCAAATTTAACTTTTTAAACCTTATTTAAATTTTTCTTTTTCCCTTTTTCTTTTTTTAATTTTTTATTGTTATGTTAATCACCATACATTACATCATTAGTTCTTAATGTAGTGTTCCATGATTCTTTGTTTGTGCATAACACCCAGTGCTCCATGCAGAATGTGCCCTCTTTAATACCCATCACCAGGCTAACCCATTCCCCCACTCTCCTCCCCTCTAGAACCCTCAGTTTGTTTTTCAGAGTCCATCGTCTCTTATGGTTCGTCTCTCCCTCCGACTTACTCCCCTTCATTCTTCCCCTCCTGCTATCTTCTTCTTTTTCTTTTTTCTTAACATATGTTGCATTATTAGTTTCAGAAGTACAGATCTGTGATTCAACAGTCTTGCACAATTCACAGCACTCACCATAGCACATACCCTCCCCAATGTCTATCACCCAACCACCCCACCCCCCCC
>NW_027397068.1:76636516-76637565 GCF_003265705.2 Callorhinus ursinus
ACTCAGCATAACACCCTCCAGTTCCATCCACATCATTGCAAGTGGCAGGATCTCATTCCTTTTGATGGCTGCATAATATTCCATTGTGTATATATACCACTTCTTCTTTATCCATTCATCTGTCGTTGGACATCTTGGATCTTTCCACAGTTTGGCTCTTGTGGACATTGCTCCTATAAACATTGGGGTGCACGTACCCCTTCGGATTCCTACATTTGTATCTTTGGGGTAAATACCCAGTAGTGCAATTGCTGGACCATACAGTAGCTCTAATTTCAACTGTTTGAGGAACCTCCATACTGTTTTCCAGAGGGGTTGCACCAGCTTGCATTCCCACCAACAGTGTAGGAGGGTTCCCCTTTCTCCGCATCCCCGCCAACATCTGTCGTTTCCTGACTTGTTAATTTTAGCCATTCTGACTGGTGTGAGGTGGTATCTCATTGAGGTTTTGATTTGGATTTCCCTGATGCCGAGCGATGGTGAGCACTTTTTCATGTGTCTGTTGGCCATTTGGATGTCTTCTTTGGAAAATGTCTGTTCATGTCTTCTGCCCATTTCTTGATTGGGTTATTTGTTCTTTGGGTGTTGAGATTGATAAGTTCTTTATAGATTTTGGATACTAGCCCTTTATCTGATATGTCATTTGCAAATATTTTCTCCCATTCTGTCGGTTGTCTTTTGGTTTTGTGGACTCTTTCTTTTGCTGTGCAAAAGCTTTTTATCTTGATGAAGTCCCAATAGTTCATTATTGCCCTGGCTTCCCTTGCCTTTGGTGATGTTTCCAGGAAGAAGTTGCTGCAACTGAGGTCAGAGAGGTTGCTGCCTGTGTTCTCCTTTAGGATTTTGATGGCCTCCTGTCTCACGTTTAGGTCTTTCAACTATTTGGAGTCTATTTTTGTGTGTGGTATAAGGAAATGGTCCAGTTTCATTTTTCTGCATGTGGCTGTCCAATTTTCCCAACACCATTTGTTGAAGAGGCTTTTTTCCATTGGACATTCATTCCTGCTTTGTCAAAAATTAGTTGACCATAGAGTTGAGGGTCCATTTCT
>NW_027397068.1:76652565-76724813 GCF_003265705.2 Callorhinus ursinus
CATCTGTGAAAAACCCACAGTGAATATCATTCTCAATGGGGAAAAACTGAGAGCTTTCCCCCTAAGGTCAGGAATGCAGCAGGGATGTCCACTCTCACCACTGCTATTCGAAATAGTATTAGAAGTCTTGGCCACAGCAATCAGACAACAAAAAGAAATCAAAGGCATCCGAATTGGCAAGGAAGAAGTCAAACTCTCACTCTTTGCAGATGATATGATACTTTATGTGGAAAACCCAAAGACTCCACCCCAAAACTGCTAGAACTCATACAGGAATTCAGTAAAATAGCAGGATATAAAATCAGTGCACAGAAATCAGTGGCATTCCTCTACACCAACAACAAGACAGAAGAAAGAGAAATTAAGGAGTCAATCCCATTTACAATTGCACCCAAAATCATAAGATACCTAGGAATAAATCTAACCAAAGAGGCAAAGGATCTGTACTCAGAAAACTATAAAATACTCATGAAAGCAATTGAGGAAGACACAAAGAAATGGATAAACGTTCCATGCTTATGGATTGGAAGAACAAATATTGTGAAGATGTCAATGCTACCTAGAGCAATCTACACGTTCAATGCAATCCCCATCAAAAATACCATCCGCTTTTTTCAAAGAAATGGAACAAATAATCGTAAAATTTGTATGGAACCAGAAAAGACCCCAAATAGCCAGAGGAATGTTGAAAAAGAAAAGCAAAGCTGGCGGCATCACAAGTCCGGACTTCCAGCTCTATTACAAAGCTGTCATCATCAAGACAGTATGGTACTGGCACAAAAACAGATGCATAGATCAATGGAACAGAATAGAGAGCCCAGAAATGGACCCTCAACTCTATGGTCAACTCATCTTCGACAAAGCAGGAAAGAATGTCCAATGGAAAAAAGACAGTCTCTTCAACAAATGGTGTTGGGAAAATTGGACAGCCACGTGCAGAAGAATGAAACTAGACCATTTCCTTACACCACACACAAAAATAGACTCAAAATGGTTGAAAGACCTAAATGTGAGACAGGAGTCCATCAAAATCCTAAAGGAGAACACAGGCAGCAACCTCTTCCACCTGAGCTGCAGCAATATCTTTCTAGAAACATCGCCAAAGGCAAGGGAAGCAAGGGCAAAAATGAACTATTGGGATTTCATCAAGTGATGAAGTGCATCCTTTGCAGAGCAAAGGAAAGAGTCAACAAAACCAAAAGACAACCAACAGAATGGGAGAAGATATTTGCAAATGACATATCAGATAAAGGGCTAGTATCCAAAATCTATAAAGAACTTCTTAAGCTCAACACCCAAAGAACAAATGATCCAATCAAGAAATGGGCAGAAGACATGAACAGACATTTTTCCAAAGAAGACATCCAAATGGCCAGCAGACACATGAAAAAGTGCTCAATATCACTCGCCATCAGGGAAATCCAAATCAAAACTTCAATGAGATACCACCTCACAGCAGTCAGAATGGCTAAAATTAACAAGTCAGGAAACCAGAGATGTTGGCGGGGATGTGGAGAAAAGAGAACCCTCCTACACTGTTGGTGGGAATGCAAGCTGGTGCAACCACTCTGGAAAACAGTATGGAGGTCTCTCAAAAAGTTGAAAATAGAGCTACCATATGGTCCAGCAATTGCACTGCTGGGTATTTACCCCAAAGATACAAATGTAGGGATCCGGAGGGGTACGAGCATCCCGATGTTTTTAGCAGCAGTGTCCACAATAGCCAAACTGTGGAAAGAGCCAAGATGTCCAACGACAGATGAATGGATAAAGAAGAGGTGGTATATATATATATATATATATACACAATGGAATATTACGCAGCCATCAAAAGGAATGAGATCTTGTCATTTGCAATGACATGGAGGGAACTGGAAGGTGTTATGCTGAGTGAAATAAATCAATCAGGGAAAGACATGTATCATATGACCTCACTGATATGAGGAATTCTTTTTTTTAAATTTTTTTTGTTTATATGTGGAATTCTTAATCTCAGGAAACAAACTGAGTGTTGCTGGAGTGGTGGGGGATGGGAGGGATGGGGTGGCTGGGTGATAGACATTGGGAAGGGTATGTGCTATGGTGAGCACTGCGAATTGTGCAAGACTGTTGAATCACAGATCTGTACCTCTGAAACAAATAATACAATATATGTTAAGAAAAAAAAAAGAAGAAGAAGGTAGCAGGAGGGGAAGAATGAAGGGAGGGATTCGGAGGGATAGATGAACCATGAGAGATGATGGACTCTGTAAAACAAACTGAGGGTGCTAGAGGGGAGGGGTTTTGGAGGATGGGTTAGGCTGGTGATTGTTATTAAAGAGGGCACACTCTGCATGCACTGGGTGTTATACACAAACAATGAATCATGGAACACTACATCAAAAACTAATTATGTAATGAATGGTGATTAACGTAACAATAAAAAAATTGAAAAAAAATTTAACTCACCTAATTCCCTTTTTGACTATGTTGCTTTTTTAGTCTTATAATGATTTCTGCATTATGACCAAGAAAGGAAGATGTACTTGGTATTTAGGGTGGGCATTATGGGTACTGGCCTGGTGCCTAATTTTTTTAATATCCTTCTTCTCTACTTCTGGTAGGAACTGTTTCTTGCTCTCATTTATGACTGAGGAAGAAATAAAGAGCATTAAATGCATGCAGCATAAAGCTTCTCTTTGTCTCTATCTTTGCACAGAATTTATCCCACAAACTAACAGAGACTCGGAGGGCTTTCTGATCCCCATGGGTGGTCTGAGGTTTCAGTGTGGCAGCTGGGAAGCCCACACTACTGCTGTGGGGCAGCAGGAGAACCACTAGAAAGAGCCAGTTATAAGGATTTATTTTCTGTTTGGTTTTTCCTCTAAATCAACTGAAAAAAAAAAAGCTGTATGATACTTAGCCTGATAAGTAGAAAAAGGAAAATGCAAGATTTAAATTACAGGTTCATAAAGTAAGGCACCAGACAATTCAGTTTCATTACACAGCATGGATGGTTGTAGTCTGTTAGCAGGCAGAGGTACTATGCATACAGATACTGCAATAATAGGAAAAAACAAAAAACAAAAAACAGTTGATTGGGGAAGCAGTTCCCCTGCCTTGATTATTTTCATAATTCTTCTCTGTCTACTGTCTTCATAGATAATCCACAGAACACAACTTCAACTCTAGCCTTTTGTTACATTTGTTTTTACTTTTGCTATAGTCAAAATTTTCAACCACGTTGAAACGACAAAAAAGTGTTAGGCTGTTCTCTGCATTTATAGGTTCGTCACAATATTGGATAATTAGGCATGTTCACAATCTAATATCCAAATTAAATGCATAATGTTTTGGTAAAGACATGAACCCAAGAAATGGTAAAGGTACTGTGAAATTCCTAAATCTCAAAGCTTTCTTAATTTTGAAGATATATGTGTGTGTGTGTGTGTGTGTGTGTGTAACTACACATGACTACTACACATGACTACATATATAGTAATATAAAGGTACGAAAATAACCAAAAGGGGCAAGGTCTCAAAATCCAGAGCCTTAGGTGAGTTACAGAGACAAAATCAAACCAGATTTTGAGGGCCACACTCATCCAAAGATTTAGCTAGTCCTGGGACGTCATTTATTGATTCATTTTACAAATATTTACTGACAGTTTACCAAGGGCCAGACACTGTTTTAGAGCTAAGGGTCAATGCGTTTCAGGGCCAAATCTGTAGGAATAACTTGCCCCTAAAGGGCAACTAAATTATGAGAAAGGAGTGAGCTTGAGGCATAGCCCACTTGGCCCTGCTGATGCACTGACACACTGCCCTCAGCTAGAATTTCAGAGCTGGTTGGTATTTGGTAGATAAGTATTCAGTAGATGGAATTGCTTTTCCCTAAAGTTTTGGTTTATTACAAAACCCGCGTAGCCATGCTTTCTTCATTTGAGAGGTGTCAAGAAGAGGGCTTGAAAAAGGCAATCAGTGTTGGTGTTGTCAGAGGTTCGCTAGAGACTGGAAGGTATAAAGTATCCACAAAGCATGAATAGAGAGAAGACTAGCTGAGGACTCGACATGTACGTATACAAGTAGACACCCATAGTGCACAGTTACCTACTGTTGTACGGAAAATCACCCCAAATCTTACTGGCTCAGCACAACAGTGATATTTCTGCTGGTCCTGCTGGGCTCACTTCTATAGTTGCATCAGCTGAAAGGTCAGCTGTGGACAGGGTTCTAGGACAACCTCACGTCCATGTTCACGTTCATGTTGTTGGAGTGGACTGTTGCCTGGACCTCTTTCTCTCTCTGTCTGTCTACTATAATTCAGTCTTGAAGCCCAGGGCTGTTTACATGGCAGCAAGAGCGCTCCAAGAGTTTGGAAGCTGGAAGGGCTTTTGATGTCTGGACTCTGAAATTTCCATAATTTGGTTTCTGCCACATTCTGTGGGTCAGAGCAAATCACAGGGCTAGCTCAGATCTAATGGGCAGTGACATAGACTGTACCTCATAAAGGAAGTCATGCAAAAATACTGTAGCCTTATTTGACCTATAATATCTATTAAGGACTATGTGTCCTATTCATAATATTTGACATATATTTTATATACATTTATATACACCTACATTTCAAAATGACCCCTGTTGCATAAGAGGTCGCCGGAAATGCAGGAAGAAAAGAAAGAGGATGGAGAAAAGGTTTTTTTCTATTGTGTTGAAATAATTTAAAACTTCTAAAATTTGCAGAACTAGTTCAAAGAGCTTCCATATGCCATTTCTTTAAATTCCCCAGTTGCAAATATTTCTTCCCTATTTGCTTCCTCACTAGGATGGTGATGAATAGGCAACATATAAATTCAGAAAGGAGATTAGTTGTTGCCTAGCCTGTGGATGGGAATGAGAATGGGGAGTGACCGCTAAGGGGTAAGGTCTTCCTTGGAGATTATGAAAGCGTTCTACAGTTAGAACATTGTCACGGCTACACAACTCTGAACACAGTGGATTCTACACTCATGTAAATTTTATTATATGTGAATTATACCCAGATAGAGCTGTTAAAAAATACTTTCTGTAAGCATTAGGTGAATGGATTTCATTCTCAAAGTATTAAAGGTTTGGCCCTTTATTTATGCTAAGACATTGTTGAAAAATCTCCCTAAAAATAAATAATCAGAGAATCTACAAAGTCAAAATAAATCAGGGTTATCTGTGAATTCCAGCATGTGAATTGGAACTTGATAATGTGACCCTGGGAAACTGAGGCATCAGCTTAGATTCAGGTATTTCATGGGTCCAACATGTGATTCAGGGCTCAGCAGAGCTAGAGAAATTGAAGGTCTTGCTGGTGTCCACAGCCCACATGGGGAGGTGCTGGCTAGGCAGGTGCATGTACCTGACCCCAGCTTATGGTGCCCAGAGTCCATTTAAGTGGGCCAGTGAGCCAATGGGCCATTTTGATTTGGTGGAATACACAGTACAGATGTAGTACAATTGTAGATTTATAAACATATAGAAAAATAGAAATACTGAATATTGTCCAAAGGAAAAAGCTGAAACTAGATGAGATAACATAAGCAGTTGTTCTAACTCTTGTTGATCAGAGCTCTCCGTATCAGTAACTTTCAGAAGTACCTGGTTTTCCTTCATTTAAAATTTACTCCCTTGTGTGTGTGTGTGTGTGTGTGTGTGTGTGTGTGTGTGTGTGTAGTTGTGTTTCCTCATCCAGAAAATCATTAATAAGAACTAACCTTAACAACCAAACAATAACTGATACCTTTTGGAAAGCCTTAAAGAATTTTTGACTAACTTCTTGATTGGCACGATAGCCAAAATATGGGCTTTTTGAGAAATATGCATTATTGTCATGGTAAGAAACAGAGATAAATTATATGTAATTTCCAGTTTTTAGTACCATTTCTATGATTATGTAAGCAATGTATATTACTTCAGAGCATGTTACCATGGTTATTTCAGGTAATTCCGGGTTATTAAAGCTTTTAAAATAAAAACGATTTTTCTTTTTGGTGGTGGTTGTTGAATAAAATTGTTCACGTTGAGTAGAAAGAAATCTCCTTTCTTGTTAACAAGGTTCTGCGCTTAGCGCACATGGTGGGAGCCTGGAGGAACGCACAGGGTGGTTGGGGCTCAGCTCGTATCCCCCCGCCCCCGACCACCCTCGTAAGAACGAGGAGAGCGAGGTAGCTCCCATCTACAGATATGGCAGAAGCTGCAACAGATGGAAAATAAGCTCTAAACCCTAGCATCCCCTTGGCTTTTGAATATAAATAGAGTGACAGGAAAATTAATGACGGCCAGCTCAGAAAGAGAAAGGGCTGACCAGATGCTTGTTTGTTCGACAGTTGCTGCTGTTGATACCATTTTTTGTTTATTTTTCTTGCTTCCTCCACTGGTGGACACACTGGCAGCCATAAACTTGAAGAGCAGATGAATGTTAGGCATAGAGCTCCGAGAGGGTATTTTAAGGGTTGATTCTGAGCAGGGAGGATTCCCTTCATGCACCATTGATGTCCAAAGCCTGCCAGGGACAGGAGGACGTGGGGACCCCCACAGACAAAGTGCTGGACCAGATTCTGTCCACCTCTAAACAGGACAGATTTCTCCTGACCATGCCTGAATTTTTAGCCAGCAGGTCCAATTGATCAAGCATCTGATCTTCATTTTACTGGGCTACAGTCTCTAAAAAATCTGAAACCAAATTTATGGTCCCACTTTGGAAAGCCTTGAACCTTGAATGCAGCTCTAGGAGCCGAGAGCAGACGCAGGTGCTCAACTGCACGAACGTTCCTAGTTTTCCTGCTCCCCAACTCCCTGGGCCTGCCGTCTTTCTCTCCCGTCCACCCAGTTTAAATTGTGGAACACTGTGCTGTGTTATTTGGATTTACGTAAGCTGCAGGAAACTCCTTATGAAGCAGGTTGTGGGATGAATTAATAAAAATAGTAGAAGTCAGGAAATATTACTGTAATGACAGCATAAAGGGGGAATAAAAACCAACCACATACACTACACATGGACACACACGTGCACAGTTCCACAACACTATTTCAGCTACATATCTATTTGCCATCTAGCTATCTATCCATCCATCCATCTGAAAAGTGTATCATTTGAGGACTTGTAAATCAAATTATTGCTAAAAGCTTAAAACTATCTCACACATAAATATTGCCCAACTTATATGAATACAAGGATTTTCCAGTAAAACTTCATAATCTAACACAATAGCTTATTGGAGAGCACTAAAACCAAAACTACCTTTGTGGTATGGTATGGTATGGTATGGTATGGTACGTATGCTATACTTTATAGTATATTTGATGGAGTATATATTTGAGCAGAGATGAATAATGTGGCCACTAAATTATAACAAACGTGCTCTCCTGAATGTCCAGGAAAGCTTGTGGATGGATAATGGCTTGTTTCCTTTCATTCTTCCTCCCTATGGAGACAGGAAGAAATCCTAATGAGATGGAAATAAACAGTACTCAGAGGAAAAAGGCCTGGTTCAATTTAACATGTGGATGAATTAGGGCAATTTAACTAAATTTTCTGCTTGTTTCCTCATGTGCAAATATTTCCCATTTAAAGACCCTCACAGGCTGCTGTAAAGTTCAAAGCAAGAAAGTAATTTGTCATTACTTGTAAGTGCCAGAGTAGCATAAGCTGCCAAATTAATAATAAAAAATGATCATTCAAAGTTCATCATTTTCCTTACCAAATAAACTTAAAACACCCACACAAAACCAATTTCCATTTCACAAAAGTATCTGGACAGAATGTGTTTGAATTATTTATCGGGATCCCCTTTTAACAACACATGCATTTCCTCCTGCTCTCCTTCTTTTTTCTTTTTCCCATGGCTACTCGTCTCCACGGTAGACCTGTCATTTTTTTCCAGAATGCTTACTAGAGAAACTCTGCCTTTGAACATGCGATTGAGTCAGCCTGTTTCAAAGAATATTACACAGAGCAAATCAAAGAAAACACAATTCCTGCTCAATTTTAATAACATTCTTCCTTTATTATAATTATAAAATATGTTCAATGGCAGTTTCAGAATTAAATGAAAAATTGTACATGACATCTTAACAGCCATTGGATAATTGAGAAGGAATGTTGGCTGAGTGGATTAGGTTATAAAAGTGAAGATGTCAAAAGAATTTTGGTAAAAAAAAAATCCATTTTCATTTCAGGGACTATAGGGCCAAAGAATCATAGAACTGAAGACAAGGAATCTTAAAGAATTACCTGGGACAGCCCTTTAGTATAAAGAAATTTAAGAAAAAAAAAATAAAGAGGGCGCCTGGGTGGCTCAGTTGGTTAAGGGTCTGCCTCTGGCTTCGGTCATGATCCCAGGTCCTGGTTTTGAGCTCCAAGTCTGGCTCCCTGCTCAGTGGGGATCCTGCTTCTTCCTCTGCCCCTCTCCCTGCTTGTGTGCGCTGTCTCTCTCTCTCTCTCTCTCTCTCTCTCTCTCTCTCTCTCAAATAAAAAAAAATAATAAAAATCTTTAAAAAAATAAATAAAAATTAAAAAAAGAACTAATAGTTTTAGATGTTTAAAAGAGACTATTCCGAAGCAAAATGAAAATCAGATGTCTGATTAATTTCCTACTTGAACTGGAAAAGGATACCCTTGCGTTCAGCTAGAATATTAATGAGTAGAGAAAAGTTCTCTTCAAATCATGGTTAAAAAACAATTCAGTTACTAAATTATAGCTTTTATTGCTCAAGGTATTTATTTGTCTTATGGTATTTTATGTGAGAGTCCTTATTTCTTCCATAACAAATGCAGCAAGTTGACTATGATATTTATATTAGTAATGCAATATTGGAGGTTTAATGTGGTCACCTGGTCTGGAGTTTTGGGTAACAAAAACTATGTTGGATTTCCACATTACCAACAGAATCATCTTACTAAGACTTCCTTTTAAGTATACCAAAATCTTTCAATTAAATGCAATAAATTAGCATATTCCTAGGGGTCATTTTACGATTAGAAATAGAGTTTAATTTCTTAGTTGTGGCAAGTGCAATCTCTCTATGTCTCTTTCTCTCCTTCTCTCTCTTTGTGTCTCTATGTTTTCATAATCCTTATTTTATCAAAATTTTTGCATGTAAAGAATAGTGAATTTTAAATGTTTTCTAATCGGAAAGCAATTAATTATTATTAAACAATTAAAGACACAAAATGAGGGATTACAATGTGCCAAGGTCAAATATGTTACTGCATTTCTAATTGCAATAAACTAACAAGACATGATTAATTTTCACACTTAAAAGGTGAGAAAACACAGTCACAGAAAAGTTAACTTTCCTAACGCCCTACTATGAACGCGCAAAGCCCAGGCAGTCAGTTATGTTTTGTGTTTTTACAGTTGACCCTTGAACAACATGGCTTTGAACTGCATGGGCCACTTATACATAGATTTTTTTTTACATAAATACAGTACACTATTGTAAATTTGTTTTCCTTATGATTTTATTCATAGCATTTCCTTTTCTCTAGCCTACTTTATTTGGAAGAATACAGTATATAACACATATACAGAATACGTGTTAATTGACTATGTTATTGGTAAGGCTTCTGGTCAACAGTATGCTATTCGTCATTTAGTTTTGGGGGATTCAAAAGTTATATGTGGATTTTCAGCTAGTGGGGTTGGTATCAGTGCCCCTGACCCCTGAATTGTCCAAGGGTCAACTGTATTTAATTTCTTATGGTATTACTACCTACGCCAATAGTTTTCAATCATTCTGATCTCTGGAATAATGTTACTAAAATTTACTGAGTCCATCAAGAAGCTTTGGTTTATGTAAGATATACCATATCAGAATTTAAAACTGAGAATAATTTTAAATACATATTTAGTCATTTAAAAATAACAGTAATTTATTACATGTTAACAAGATAATATATTGTCTGACACTTAACTATGTTTCCCAAAACAAAATATTAGTGAGAAGGGGCATTGTTTTACATTTTTGTAAATTTCTTTGCTGTCTGGCTTAAAGGAAGACAGCTGGATTCTGATATATGTTTCTGCATTCAATAGATTGCAATATGTTGTTTTGGTTAATGTATATATTAAATAAAATCTGATCTCACACAGATATGTTTTTGGAAAAGGGAGGGGTATTTAATTTTCCTATTCAGCTAATTGTGATGTGTATACTTAATAACCCCAAGTCAATAGTAGTTTCAAAAAATTTTGTATTCTGTACACTGAGAGAATGAGTAAAAAAGAAAATATGTTAATGTTATTATGAAAATTATTTGCCCATCTTTCTACTGGATTGTTCATCTTATCCTCATCTATGTGTAAGAGTTTGCGTATGTATCCTGAAAGTCTATTGTCTCCATCTCAGGAGTTTCAGACCACATTTTGAGAAACATTAATCGTTAACATTAAATAATCTTTGTGAACATGATTTTTAATGACTGTATAATATTCTATCTTAAGAATAAATCTTAATCATTGGTAACCATTCACTCATTATTTACAGTTTTAGTTTTATTTTTATAAGGAATTCCATATACCTTTGTTGACACTTCTAATAATAGGTTTAGGTAAGACTCTTTTAAAATAGTTTTGAGTGTGGATCTTTTCAAGGTATTTGATGCATATTGTCAAATTACCTTCATATCTATTACCAAGAATGTTGCTATGAACATTCTTGTCCGTGTCTTCAGGTGAAGGTAGGTATGCATTTCCGTTGAGTATATGCAGGACCGCGGAATGGTGATGACATTGATCTGCATATGTTCAACATTAGTAGCTCCTGCCCAATAGCCTTCCAGAGCAGTTTTCAAGTTACACTCTCATCAGTGTTGTATGAGAGTCCTGGTTACATTACCTTCTTCCCAGCGCTTGGTGAGTTTTTAGTATTTTTCCCATTTTAGCCAAAATGGTGGATATGTAATGGTATCATCCCATTATAATTATTTCCCTAATGACAAACAGATGAACAAATTAACATATTTAGTGGCAATTTTTATATTTTCCTCTGTGAGATATTTGTTCAAGGTTTGTCTTTCTATTGGATTATCCAACTTATCCTTATTCATTTGTAAGAGTTCTTTATGTATTCTAAAGTCCCTTGTTGCTTGTATGTATTGAAAGTATTTTCTTCCCCTGTGATGGTTGTCTTTTCAATAGCTTAATCCCTTCTGATATGATAACTTTTTAATGCATCTCAGTTTATTTTTTTCTCTTTTATAGTTAGTGATTTTATCTGTCTTTAAGAAATCTGCCCTAAAGTCAATCATAGTGATGTTCTTTTATGTTTTCTGCCAAAAGATTCTTTATTTTAAATGTCATTATTTAAATTTGGATCCCATCTGAAATTTAATTTTGTGTATTGTCTGAAATAGGATGTGAAATACATTTTTTCATAAGAGAATACAGTTACAAAGCAACACCCATTCCCTACTACACTGTATTAATTCATGTAGCTTTATAATAATAAGTCTTAATTTTTGGAATGTATGTTTTCCAAATTATTCTTTAAGAAAAATCCTTGCCAATCTTGCGCCTTTTCATTTCCATAATAATTTTGGTATCATTATGTCAATTTCAAAAAAAAAATTACTTGGATTTTGTTTGAGATTGAAATGAATTCATAGATCAATTTGCGGAAGGGCGCCTGGGTGGCTCAGTCGGTTGAGCATCTGCCTTCAGCTAAAGACATGATCTCTGGGTCCTGGGATATAGTCCCACATCAGGTTTCCTGCTCAGTGAGGAGTCTGCTTCTCCCTATATCTCTGCCTCTCCCCTGCTTGTGTGCTTTCTCTCTCTCTCTCTCAAATAAATAAATAAAATATTTTTTAAAAATTCGGAGATAATTGACATTTTTCCAATATTGAATCAGAAGAATCTATGAATACGCAATTGAGAAATATTGCACATTTTTCATCAATTTTTGTTCTAGTATTTGATATTGTTGAGGCAATACTATTGGCATGTCTTTGAAATATATATTTTCCAAAAGTATGTTGCTAGTATGTAAAACACAATAGATTATTTTTAGTAACCTTGTGTCCAATAGCCTTGTGAAGTCTGCATACTTATTTTAAACAGTTTGTAGATTTTTTTGGATGCTCTAGAGAAATAATCATGTTGCCTACAAATAACGACAGGCTTATTTCCATCTCCAAAATCCATATAGATTTTTAAAAATTTTTTGCCTCATAGCAAAGGTTAGGTACTTCAGTAAGCACTTTGTTGAACAAGAAGAATAGCAAGCATTCTTTTTTATTTTTCCTGATTTTAAGGGTAGGAGAGATAAATATTTTACCATGGAGATTAAGGTTTTTTTTTTCAGTAGTTATTCTTTTTCAAATAATACAGTACTCTCATATTTCTGGTTTAATAATATTTTTAATTAAGAAAGGGTATTAAATTTTTTAAACCTTCCCCGAATTTACTTATATAATAATATAACCTTTCTTATTTTATGTTTAATGTAGTAAAAGAAACATTGATTAATAATCAAATGTTACCCAATTTTCAAGACTTGGAATAAACCCCCTTTGTTGTGATATATTATTCCTTATATATAATATAGGATTTGATTTTCCAATATTTGTTAATTTTTTAGTGAAATTGGCCTGTAATTTTATTTTCTTATGAGGTGTTTATCATGTTTTAGAATAAAGATTATGCTAGAGGCATAAAAAGATATGTAAATATTTCTACTATTTATGTAGTAATTCAGAGTAAATAAAATTGAATCCAATTGCTTGATCTTGATATTTGGTTCATTTGTATCCATATTGATTTTTTTGGTAGCTATAAACCCAAAATGTAGTCTTTAACACAGAGTCTAAGACAAATTAAGTAGAAAAAATAAAATGTAAGTGATTTAGAAGGCCTGGAAACATGGTCAATACAATAGGGCTTATGTTATGTATTGTACCCTGGGCCCAAATAATATAGAGAAAAACTTATTCATGTGTCAGAGGGTCAAGCAATATAGACTATAGCTTTGGCAATAAAACCCCAAAATAATAAAATAAAATTCCAATGCCAAGGCAGTAAAATTAAAAGGTAGTGAATGCAAAAAACACACTTCTATAAGAAAATTTTAAAACACAATTTAAACCAATTTGTAGTTTAAGGGAAATATGGACCAATCTTCAGAATTTATTAAAGATAAGCATGCTTTGCCCTATGCACCTTTTCCTCTTGGCTGTTCCTGAGTTGTATTTTGTTTTTGTTTTTGTTTTTGTTTCAAGATTGATTGATTGATTGATTTTTGAGAGAGAGAAAGAGAACAAGACTTGGGGGAGGGGAGAAGGGAGAGGGAGAAGCAGGCTCCCTGCTCAACAGGGAGCCCAAGATGGGGCTGGATCCCAGGACCCTGAGATCATAACCTGAGCTGAAGGAAGACCTTAACTGACTGAGCCACCCAGGCACTGCCCAAGTTGTATTCTATATAATAAATGGGTAACAGAAAATAAAGTATTTTCCAGACTTCTAGTTTTCTGGAAAATTATGAAACCTGTGGAGGGGGTTATGGGAACTTCTGGTTTTGTAACCAAGTTTGATGGAAGTGTGGATAACCTCAGAACTAACACTGAGATTGACATCTGAAGTGGGGACAGTCTTGGGGGACCATGCCCTTAAACCTGGAAAACTGGACACTAACTTTGGGTAGTTAGGATCAGAATTGTGATTTGTAAAACACCCAGTTGGTGTCCACAGAGATTGGAGAAACAGTTGGTGTCGAGAGGAAAAAACACTTCTCAAAATCTAACTCTAAAATCTACAAAAAGCACAAGAGAAATAAAAAGTAATAACTGTACAAAAATAAAACCTAGTTAATTGGAAAACAAAAAAATTAGTAGAGTGAAGCAAAAATTCCAAAATGATTTATTTTTAACTAAACAGGATACATAAACTTTAACTCAACTGATAGAAAGATATGGAAACACAAATACATAATATAAGAAATGACAAATGACAAATAACTACCAAATGAAGGAAATGTCAGACTTTAAAATATAAAAGACTTCTTTTTATGACAACATGCAAATCTCTTTAAAATATAGATGAAGTGAAAAAACAAAACCTAGATGAAGTGAATTGTTTCCAATATAAATGTAATTTACCATATTGATCCAAATAGAAAGAGAAAATCCAAACTGAAAAATTATGAGAAACATAAAAAGTAATTAAGGAGTGTCACTATGATTTAAAACAACAACACAACAACAAAAATATATTGTCAGTTCTATCAATTTTTGATCAATTTTTGCTTCATGTACTTTGAAGTTTTACTATTAGGTGTGTGTGCATGGACCATTGTTATATATTGGTTTTGTTGACATGTTTACCATTATTTGATGTCAATTTTTATCCCTGTTAATATTGTTTATTATAAATCTACTTTAATATTAATATAGCCAACTAACTTTCTAGTATGGAATATCTTTCTCCATTCTATTTTTATCTATATTTAAATAGATACTTATTTACTTATTTATTTAAAGTAGATTTCTTTAAAAAAACATACTTGTGTCACTTTTTATGAAATCTATTTTTTTCTTTTTAATTGATATGTATAAATCATTTACACTTAATGTGATGACTATTGTTGGGATTAAAATCTATGTTGCTAGGTTATATTTCCTATGTGTTCCTTACTTTTTTTTTTAAGATTTTATTTATTTATTCATGAGAGACAGAGAGAAAGGCAGAGGGAGAAGCAGGCTCCCCACTGAGCAGGGAGCCCAACGGGGGACTCCATCCCAGGACCCCAGGATCATGACCTGAGCCAAAGGCAGATGCTTAACCATTTGAGCCACCCAGGTGCCCTATTTGTTCCTTTCTGTTTTGTTTCTTTTTTCTTCTTTTATACCTTCTTTGGGGTTATATAATTTTTAAAAATGTATTCCATTTTATCTTCACTTGTGTCTTATTTCTTACACTGCTCTTTAAAAATTTTAGTGATTATACTTGCATTTATATTATAAATCCATTAAGTAATCACAATATGCCTTCAAATAATATCACAATGCTTCATCTATAGCTTATAAAACTTACATTTTACCCAAATTCCTCCTTTCAACCTTTGTGCTACTGTTTCCATAGATTTTAATTTTTTTATATTTTATTTTATATATGGAAGCCAACAGTACTGTTCGCTTTAAAAAGTCATTTATCTGGGGCACCTGGGTGGCTATTGGTTAAGCATCCGACTCTTCAGGGGCGCCTGGGTGGCTCAGTTGGTTAAGCGACTGCCTTTGGCTCAGGTCATGATCCTGGAGTCCTGGGATTGAGTCCCACATTGGGCTCCCTGCTCTTCAGGGAGTCTGCTTCTCCCTCTGACCCTCTTCCCTCTCGTGCTATCTCTCATTCTCTCTCTCTCAAATAAATAAATAAAATCTTTAAAAAAAAAAGCATCCGACTCTTCATTTCTGCTTGGGTCATGATCTCAGGGTCGTCAGATAGAGCCCCATATCAGGCTCTTCACTCAGCTCACAGTTTGCTTGAGTTTCTCTCTCCCTGTCTCTACTCCTCCTTCTGCTCTCTCTCTTTCTCTATCTCTAAAGTAAATAAAATCTTTAAAATAAAGTCATTTATCTTGTAAACTGATTAAAAATAATAAACAGTGAGTTTTATGGCTACTTTTATTTGTACCCCTTTTTTATTACAATTCATGTGTTTGTGTGAGACTATATTTCTTTAGCCTGAAAAATTTCCTTCACTAATTCTTCCAGTAAAAGTTTGCTAGTATTAATTGTCTCTGGTTCTGGTTTTGTTTTAGTTTTTTTGTTTGTTTTTGTAGTTTTTATTTTCTCTTCATTCCTTTGTTTTTAATTTTTAATTTAAATTCAGTTAGCCAACATATAGTACATCATTAGTTTCAGATGTAGAGTTCCTAAAACATATTTTTGCTGGATATAGAATTCTCGTTTGTTTCTTTTGAGCATTAAAAAAAAAAAAATGACATTCCATTGTCCTCTGACTTGCATGGTTTCTAATGAGAAGTCTGTTGTAATTCCTGTTTTGAAATCTTTATGATGTGTGTCTTCACTGGCTGTCTTTTTTTTTTTAAGATTTTATTTATTTATTTGACAGAGAGAGACACAGTGAGAGAAAGAACACAAGCAGGGGGAGTGGGAGAGGGAGAAGCAGGCTTCCCTCAGAGCAGGGAACCCGATGTGGGGCTCGATCCCAGGACCCTGGGATCATGATCTGAGCTGAAGGCAGATGCTTTAACGACTGAGCCACTCAGGAGCCCCTTCACTGGCTGTCTTAAAGATTTTCTGCGTGTGCATGTTTTATTTTATTTTCCTTCTGGTATTATATAAGATTCTTGAGTGTATAGTTTGATATCTTTTATTTTGACTAAAAAAACTCACAGCAATTATTTCTTCAGATATTTCTTCTGCTCCTTTCTCTCACTTTGGTCTTTCTGGTTTCAATTATACACATCTTAGATCCTTTACATCATTTCACACATCTTCCATACTCTTTTATTTTTATTTTTATCTTTTAAATTTCATAATTATTATTGACCTATCTTCAGGTCACCAATTTTTTCATGAGCTATATCAACTTTAATAATAATAAGCTCATTAAAGCATTTTTAAATGTTTGTTACTGTGTTGTATTAAATTATTTGTTATGGTTTCATCTCTGTTTTTGATGAAAATTACCATCTGTTCATGTTACTCTTCTTTTATGCTAGAACAGGTCATGGCAAACTGTAGTACATGAGCTGGTTGCCTATTTTCATAAGGGAAGTTTTATTGGAATAGAGCCATGTTCATTTCTCTATGTGTCATCTATGGCCCTTTTGAGCTACAGTGGCGGAGTTAAAAAACTGTGTATTTACACACACTCTTACCTAGATACAACATACAACAATGGAAAAAATGAAGAGACCTAAATGGTATAAAACTTGTACTTCATAATATTTTAATTTAGGATCCAACTGATACAATGTAATAGCAATCTAATAAGTGAAAAATAGCTATCTAGGGGACTGGTAAAATTGCATGTCTTGAAGGATATTTTCAGCAAAATATCTCAATACATAGTTTGGTCATCCATGAAGACCTAAATTATAAAAGTCTCCAAAAATAATCATTCTTAAGAAAATGATATTATTCTAGTCATCTGAGAAAAAGTGGCCATTGATACACCAAATGACTAGCAAATGGGACAACCTGTAATGGGGGCACACAAAGTTACTACTTTAAGACTGTATTATAAAATTTGATGAATGGCAGATGATTTATTGAAATATTGAATATTGAAATACTGTAAGACATGCTTCATTGTTTTACATGAATAAAATTCTAAAAGATGTGGGAAAAGGGGAACTTCGGTGGTTTACTTTCTAAATCACATAATATTTTGTTTGCTTATATTTTCTCCTTGCAAGTGAGTGCAGTTTATTTGTTTCATGAGGCTAATGGGTAGGTCACTGAAATTTTCCCAGCACAGTTATGCTCAATGGAATTGTATAAGAATAGAAATATATCTCTCCCTGCTTTCCTAGAAACTGTGATTATGTTTATTTGTTAATTCCTAGTTCTTTGAATACGGGTTATTAGGTAGGGCGCACTTTAAAAAAAACAAGAGAGGTTAGACTGACTCACAATAGAAAAGGCCCTGAATCAGGCTTATGTCTAATGGTGGTGAGATAGACCATATATAGAAGGCAAAAAGGAGAGTATGGGTTTGCCTGAGCTGAGTGGACTGCAAGTTTCTGAGGAAAAAGGGTGCATAGGAGAGACTCATGAACAGCTTTTGTGAGATTCAGAGAGATTCAGGTGAATAAAGGTGGTTTTAGGTCTTTCTGCTGAGTGTCATGAATTGCAATTTTTTTTCAGCAGTTCTTTGTAGGGTAGCCATAAACATTTAAGCTGCTATTCGATTCTTTTATTGTGTATCCAACTGTTTTTTGTTTGTTTGTCTTTTGAACATGGTGCTGTTTTGAGACAGGTTACAATGTAAGCCAGCTTTATCCAAGTTGCAGGAATTTCCTCCTAATCTCTGAGTACAGGTTATTTGGTCTATATTTACAGCATTCTGAGTTTTCATTTTGTTTTGTGTCTTCATCCATCTTTTAATGAGAACTAGGGAGAGGCTGTTTTAGGAATTGCTGCATTCCAAACAGCATTTTAAAACACAATATTAACTTGTTCTTCCCTAGCCTAGATTTTTCTTACTATTTAAACCATAATCACAAAAATCACAGCTCAAAGTCTTTTTGCAAACACTGTTTATTAATTTTCTAGTTACAGAACAGAAATATTAAAGCCATTTTAAACAGAGATTTTGATCATTGTTTTCTCAAAGCAACTAAAATAAATCTCACTGAAGTCTGACTGATTGTGTTTTGCACATATCCCCTTCATAAATCACTGAGATTTGTAATACTTACTCAAATCCATCATTTGACCTTTCTGCTATATAGAACATGACAACAAAAATGATTCCCCAAAGAGAAGAATATTCTCATTAAATGCTGTATCCTGTTGCAGCTTTTGATTTTTTAAAATCAGTGAATTCTCACTTCAACAAGAAGTTAATGTTTGAAAATAGCAGAAATGACCTTTGTTGTCATGCATGAATCTCCATAAAAAGGACAAACAAGTGTTTTATCATAAACCAATTGCAGAATATAACCACTATCTTAAAAATACTGACAATTAGATAATAATTCAGAGGTTTTGATTTTAAGTACCTGGTGTGGAGCAGATTAAGAGAACATTGTCTATGTATTCCAGGAGAAAACCAATTAAGCGAACCGTATAATGAGCAGGGATGTTCTCTCACATCGGCCAGCAAAACCAATCAACTTAATCTATTATAGACTGATACACTTCTATTCAGTATTCTATATGTATGGCTTAAAACAACAAATCATGTGCACATTACAGACACTGGTGAGATCTTGAAGCAACAGTTCTCAGAACCAAAGTTCTTTCTAGATCAAACTGTTAATTGTCAGTCCTTTGGATCTTGGGTCAAGTAGGAATATTTTGCATGCTATATCTTCTGGATATTTATTCTCATCTTACATTCCCAAAATTATCTTTCAGTCAATTTGAGGAAATGTTATAACTTCTCAAAATGTAAATTGAGCTTTGTTGATATTTGCTGAGTTCTCTGATTTGCAAATATTAAGATATTTTTCTGAAAATTAATAATGAAAGCATCAATAGTTTGTCAACTGCTTTTCATGTAATTTAAGTATGTATAATATTTATATGATCTTGGGGTTACTTTCATTTAAATATATGAAGTTACTCAGGGAAGAAATTGCCATCTCTGAGTTATGGTGTTTTATTGTTTGTGGGTATTTTTGTAATTTTGGAAAGAGGTATGAGAATTTTATTAATATTCCAAAACATGATTCACAATCAAGAGTCAACATTCTATCTTTAGAAACCAAAAAGATATAAATTGGGGATACTCATAATTAATATTTTATTGTCCTAGGGACAGATGGAGAAATGAGAAAGGAAATATATAGCATTCAGTCTTAAAGAGTTTACTCATTCATACTTTTGTTCCTCAGGGCTCCCCAGGACCCAAAGCAAATAAATAGATTTACAACAACTCCAGTAAGGCAAATAAGGGCAAACTAAAATTAGCAATCATTTATTTACACTTCCAACAAATATTTGTTGAGCATTTCTGCATTCTCAGTACAATGCTAAAATAACAGACAAATTTATATCAGTTTCTCTTTATACATTCTCTCCGTTTCTTACATATGTAGCACATTTCTAATTTCACTCCTTCTTACATTAATTAGCATTTTTATTTCCTAAAATATTTATCAATGTTTATATTTCATTCTTGTTGAGTACAGCCATTTATTCTGTTAATATTCAAATATACAAAATGTAACACACATGCTCCATAAGGACACTGCTTCAGCCTGCCATAGTAATTCTATACAACCTAAAGAAAGGGACAAATTAAAGTCCGAATGAATAAAGTGATCACTGTTGTGGGATTTTTTTCAGTCAACTGGGTGGGGAGTTTTCCAGTAGCTATGTCAAATAAATGCTGAAAGATTAAAAGTACGTAATATTTTGAGGAGCTACATTCGTAACTTTGAGAAAATATCCAGCATAAAATAGCATTTGATAGCATGCAAGACTTCTCCATGAAGATACTCTAATTCTTTCCACAAGTATGTGACAAAATAACTTCTAAAAAAGAAAGGTGTGACCAAATCTTTATTTTAATATTACTATTACTATTATTATAAGCTACATTTCATTGTCTAAATTGTTCTAGGGAGGCACTTTATACGCAGCACTGAACTCATTAGTGAAAATGGTATTTTGAGGGGACTTACTAGATTTTAATGAAGACCTAAAATCAGTGGAATATTTAATCACTTTTTAATTTTTTAAATAATAAAGCCCATTTCAGAGAGCTTGGAAACACTATCATATAGGGGTATGTTATTAATATGTTTTCATACCATATCCTTCTATAATATTTTCAGTAGCTTTCTTATATTTTAAAAAGTGTCATGATGGGATGCGGAGGCTCTTTTTATTTCTTGATGATTTCAAACAGTGCGGCAATAAGCATCCCTGCTATGGACATCATTTATATTTTCCTGAGGAAATATTTTCTAAAGAGTAATTGCAGGGCCGGATTTATTTGGTGCCTCACCACACTGTACATGTTGCTTTACACATGACTGTTTTGAAGCATCTTTCCATGCTAACATACTAATAATCTCATTGTTTTTAGATGACACATCTTTGAGTATCCCTGTAACAGAGGATCTTTCTAAGTTCACTGGTTATCTATATTTCTTTTTCTATGAACTACATGTTCAAGTTTTCTTATGGTTTTATTTATTGATTAATTTGCAAGCAACCTTTGTAAATGAAGACTACTAATACTTTATCATGTATTTTATACATATGTTTCAGTAAATATTTTATAACCAATCATTACATTTTCAAAACAAAAAGAGAGCAGTATTTTAAATTATGTTGTCTACACTTGAGATGTTATTTAACTAAAATTACCAAAATTTTGAGAATTAAGAACAACTCCCTATGAAATATTTTATTTATATTTATTATAGCTATCCTGTTGTCTAATTTACTTCATTTTAATATGCTTTTTGTATATATTTTCAAAAATAATATATACTTTGTATATATATTCTCAACCTGTTATAATATTATTGTATCTTATATATCATTTTTATAATGTAGTACCTCAGAGATAGTATTTTGAGATGTATCCATCAGAGCTATCAATCAAGTTGCATGTTTCATTGTCACCATGTTCTTAGCAATATAACTAGAGTAAAGCTCTTTTATTTTTTTTAAGTTTTTATTTAAATTCCAGTTATTGGGACCCTGGCTGACTCAGTCAGTTAAGCAGATGCCTTTGGCTCAAGTCATGATCGCAGGGTCCTGGAATCGAGACCTATACCGGGCTCTGTGTTCAGTGGGGGGGAGCCTGCTTCTCCCGCCGCCTGCTGCTCCCTCTGCTTGTGCTTTCCCTCTCTCTCTGACAAATAAATAAATAACATCTCAAAAAATGAATAAATAAATAAATAAATAAATTCCAGTTATTTAACATGCAGTGTAATATTAATAGAAATTAGTAAATATAAGGAAGGAAAGGTTTGAGTGAAATGGTCACCATTCAGGTGACCATTTGTGTGTAGGGTTGATAAGACACAAAGAGACTGCCTGAGGCAGCCATGAGCGTGATCAAGGGAGCCCTGGTCTGAAGTTCAGGGGACCCAGCGCCAGAGAACACGTGATAGAGAGGACCGGCCCCAGGGCTCAGAAGATGGGCGGGGCTTTCAGCAGGGGTCATTTAAGAGGGATAGAGTTGGAAGTCAGGAAATCATGGGCTGGTTCCGTATTGACAAACGCCAGCTCTGACTTAGGTTGACGAGCCTAGGCTGAGGATGGCACTAGGACTGCGCAGAGTCCCGGGGCGTCTCCTGTCCACCAGTGACGGTTGGCTTCCTCTGACAGGTACTCAGAGCTGTCCTCAGTGTCTTCCTGTTGATTTGAGGTTCTCTGATGTCCGAGATCAAGGCATCTGCAGA
This sequence comes from Callorhinus ursinus, assembly GCF_003265705.2. NCBI lineage: Eukaryota > Metazoa > Chordata > Mammalia > Carnivora > Otariidae > Callorhinus > Callorhinus ursinus. The sequence goes on from NW_027397068.1 coordinate 76,674,628, forward strand.
TTCCGAGTCTGGTGAGAGCCTGCTTCCTGGTTCCTAAATGGCCATGCATGATGCACACCCAGGACCGCCATGACCATGTTAGCCAACCCCTCCCATCTCTGGCCATCCAAAGGGAAGGTAATGTTTCCACACTATTGTTACTATCTAAAGGAAACCCAGAGAGATTACAACTTGCTGCTTTCTTAAGTCAGCCCATCTTAAAAAAACAAAAAACATAAGACGACTTCTGTGCCTTCCAACAGTTCAGTCACTTTTTGACAGAAACACAGTGTCATTTGCCATCAGTGAGCTCTGCAGGAAAGATGCAAGTGAACTGGAGCCTGGAAAATGTTGCTTTGCTGAGATCTCTCCAATGCAGAGCGCTCAAGCAGGCTTGGAGGGAGCTGGGGATGCACCCTCGCTGTGGGAAGCCGTGGCCGGCACATTCTTCGTGGAATCATCTGGGAGGCTCATTCTGTTTGGAGAGAGCCCCATGCTTAAAACTCAAACACTATAGTTTCCTCGTACAACATCCTCTCTCCCTTACAAGTCGAGAAGAACCTGTCAGTGCTAGGAAACGTGGTGACAGAAAACAATCAGTAGATGCGTCTGTACTTCCCTGAATATTTCTTCTATTTTTTTTTTTTCTGTCTACCCTTCCTTTCTGTTAATTAGAATTCTTCTTACGGACTGTTTTCTGTCAGACCTGCTTACCTTTCATTTCATTTTACTGAAATGTGGACTGGTGAATAGGACCTTTTCAATCTCCTGTATGTGCTTCTTCTTTTCTGCCAACATTAGAATTTAACAGGAATGGGGAAGTGGCTTGAAGCTAGCAGGACAGAGAAATGTACACCATATTTCTTTGTTATTTGTGCTTAATAAATTGTTGGCAGCCTTGTCTGTTTTAGCTTTTTGGCAGTATTTTGTCTCTCTTCCCTTGGCAGTATTCCCCCATTTTTGAACACTCAGGGAAATTTATGTAGAGAGCTTTTAAATAGTCCATTTTTAGACCAACGGATATAAGACTCACCAGCTGACCCAGTGCCATCAAGCTGCCAAGAAGTGCAGCCTTTATTGTGGTCAGCAGTCACTGAAGTGCAAATGGATTTCGAATCTGAGAAACACAATGTATATTTGCAACTTTTATAACATATTGGTAAAAGCCTTCAAAAGGGATTTCTGTGGGTGCAGAATCTCACTGTGAATTAGTGGGTATGAAGTTCTGATAAAGCAAACTGCATTTAATAAAATGCAAATTACATTGAAATGCAGAAGATCTTAGCAACATGTCTCTATGGCAGTGAACTCTATTATTTGTTTAATTCGGTTTCAGCTCATGAAAAAGAAACTAGAAGAGGCTGCTCCCAACGCTGTAAGCACACAGCATCACTGGGTGACCGGCTGTTTTACCTTTGTGCTGGAGCACATTTCAGTTCACACAGAGCACAAGCTAGGATACCGAGACTGAGGGAATTTAATTTAACAATGCTGTCATGCACATAAAAAGAGGTACCACCCCGGACAGTGGGATCTGCTCAGTAGTTTGGCCCACATCTCATTTCACTAACAGAAATTTAGAGGAAAAATATTTTAAAACTTGGGGAAAAAATCCACTCAAATGGAAAGTCAGTTACTGGTCTGTTTTATGGCCAGCCCACCCCAGTCTAACTACAGTGCCCCTCTGATCTATACTTACACATTCTTTATTGCAAACACTGAAACCCTCAAGTGCATGGATTGTGCAATTTCCAAAGAATCGATATTATAATTTAAAATATGCATTAGGAAGCTTTGGAAGAAATATAACACATTGTTAAGAATATTTACCTCTGAGTTGTGGGATTGATTTCTTTCTTGTTACTTGTATGTGGTTTTTTTTTTTACAATTTGAAAAACATGTGATTTTAAGAAAGCAAAGAAATATTAATGTCTTTTTTTCCAAGTGGAATTAATGGTCATAAAAACTGGAATCAAATATGTGTGCAAGCATTTTCCTGACAGTTGAGCAAGTTTTGAGTCAAATACTCAAGTTTCATAACTGAGAGTACATTTAGCATGAATGTTACTGTGGTTGTCCCAAACCCTGATATACTATATCAGTAGAAGTCTCTACACTAAAGCGTAGTGAGCTTGCCTGCCAGGTTTGGCTGACCTCCTCTTTTTTTATGGCCCAAGAGTGAAAAATGGCCTTTTACATTTTAAATGGTTATATTTTACTTTATTTTATTTTATATTCAGATGGTTATATAAGTAGCTACACAATAACGTAAATGTTTTGCCAGCAAAACCTGAAACATTTATTATCTGAGCCTGTAAGAAAAACATTCACTGGCCCGTGATCTAAACAGAAAATAGCAGATTCAAATAAATTTGGGAAATAATAGGTTAAAATTGAAAAGGTTTATCTCATGTAACCCTGCCAACGCTTTAATGTGTTATTAGTATTATAGCTACAGCTAAACTATAACTTTAACTACAAATATGCCATCTCTACAAACTATGTGACCATGGAAAAATTATGTTCTGGCATAACTTTTGATATATTCCAGGTCTTGGTTCCACAGAAAACTATTTGCTATAAAGTTTGCATATAAAGTGCATGTTATTCAACTAGGGGAAGTTTTCTCTGTACCCTGGTGGGAATCCATAGAGATTATTTATCATGTTCAAGGCCTGCATGCAGCTCTTGGTTAAAAGAAAATAGGTCTACAAAACGTTGCCTCTGCCTGCTGGTAGTTTGCAATCATTTTGAGGAGTATAAGAGAACTGTTGTTTGCATAGATATAGAATGGCATCCTCTCAAAGACCTAGGTAATAGTAGGAGAAGTTGTGAATTAAATGTGGATTTATTATTTTTTTCCTAGCACACAGTCTGTGGGAAAGAGAAGGAAGAAGATTAGCAATGCCCTTTTTTATAGGGAGAGGAAATAAGACATCTTGTTTTTAAGAACTTGTTTGTCTTTATCCACAGGATTGGTAAATAGGGTTTTTACTGTGTCCATTGAGTTGCAAAGAACTATTAAACTCTTCTTGTATATTTTACATGGCAGGGCTTTACAAGGGAAGAGAATGCAGAATATAGCTGGAGGAAGAAACAGGAAGAGAAAGGGCTGGAAAGTGGGTGTTGAGACCCAGGACACTTCTTGAGAGGCTCCAGGGGCTGTGACTGGGCAAGGAGGGTAGGACAGGCAGATCTTCAGTCAACGGGGAGCAGCACAGAATTCAGGGGATGGCTGAAGTAAGCCCTGAATCAACATCCTAGCCAAGCACAGGCTCCCCTTGCCCTGAGTGTGGGAATAGTGTTTGGCCTATTGTTTAGAACTTGTTTGATCAGTTGGGTCCATCACACAAATGGAATCGATGTCATGCACGGACTTGAGGCATTGCTGCCTGGAGGGGGACAGGAAGATAACACAAATTCAGGAAATGTTTTCAGGTTCCAAAACCTGAACTATGTGAGGCAGGTTTTATTATATCCACATATATCCACATACCAGAAATAAAAGTGATATTTTAAAAGATGTATTGCCTTGACCTAGAACATAGGCAAAACTTCTGACTCAAATGTTCAATCACTCAGCTTACTTAACCCCTCAAAGGGCATCTGAGTCTTCCCTGGTGGCAGCCTGCAGGTTCCTGGTCTCTGTGCTCAGGAATCCAAAAAATCTTGGTTTTTACCTTTAGATAGCTCTAAAACAAGAGCATAATCCTATAGATTCCAGAATAGATCACATATGGGGTCACAAATACAAAAAAATCAACCCTCAACAAGTACAAAAAGTTTGAGATCATACCATGCATATTTTCAGACCACAATGCTTTGAAATTTGAAGTCAACCACAAGAAAAAATTTAGAAAGACCTCAAATACATGGAGGTTAAAGAACATCCTACTAAAGAATGAATGGGTTAACCAGGAAATTAAAGAAGAAATAAAAAAAAAAACGTGGAAGCAAATGAGAATGAAAGCATGACAGTTCAAAATCTTTGGGATGCAGTAAAGGCAGTCCTAAGAGGGAAGTGTATTGCAATACAGGACTTCCTCAAGAAGCAAGAAATGTCTCAAATATACAACCTAACCTTAGATGTAAAGGAGCTAGAAAAGGAACAGCAAATAAAGCCTAAAGCCAGAGAAGAAGGGGAATAAAAAACATTAGAGAAGAAATAAATGATATAGAAACAAACAAGCAAACAAAAAAAAACAGAACAGATTAATGAAACTAGGAGCTGGTTCTTTGAAAGAATTAATAAAATTGATAAACCCCCAGTCAGACTTATCAAAAAGAAAAGAGAAAAGACCCAAATAGATAAAATTATGAATGAAAGAGAAGAGATCACAACCAACACCACAGAAATACAAACAATTATAAGAGAATATTATGAAAAATTATATGCCAACAAACTGGGCAATCTGGAAGAAATGGACAAATTCCTAGAAACATATAAATTACCAAAACTGAACAGGAAGAAATAGAAAATTTGAACAGACACATAACCAGCAAAGAAACTGAATCACTAATCAAAAATCTCCCAATAAACAAAAGTCCAGGGCCAGATGGTTTCCCAGGGAAATTCTACCAGACATTTGAAGAGTTAATAACTATTCTCCTCAAATTGTTTGAAAAAATAGAAATGGAAGGAAAACTTCCAAACTCATTCTACAAAGCCAGCATTACCTTGATTCCAAAGCCAGACAACGACCACACTAAAAATGAGAATTACAGACCAGTATCCCTAATGAACATGCTTGCAAATATTCTCTAAAATACGAGCAAATCGAATCCAATAGTACTTTAAAAGAATTATTCACCACAATCAAGTGGGATTTATTCCTGGGCTGCAGACGTAGTTCAATATTTGCAAATCAATCAACATGATAACACCACATTAATAAAAGAAAGGATAAGAATCATATGATCCTGTCAATAGATGCAGAAAAAGCATTTGACAAAATACAACATTCTTTCTTGATAAAAACCCTCAACAAAGTAGAGGTAGAGGGAACATACTTCAACATCATAAAAGCCATATACGAAAGACCCACAGCTAATATCATCTCAATGGGGAAAAACTGAAAGCCTTTCCCCTACAGTCAGGTATAAGACAAGGATGTCCATTTTCACCATTACTATTTAACATAGTACTGGAAAGTCTTCACCTCAGCAATCAGACAACAGAAAGAAATAAAAGGCATCCAAATCAGCAAGGAAGAAGTCAAAGTTTTACAATTTGCAGAAGACATGATACTCTACGTAGAAAACCCAAAAGCCTCCACCAAAAAAATTTCTAGAATAAGACATGAATTCAGAAAAGTTGCATGATATAAAATCAATGTGCAGAAATCTGTTGGATTTCTATACACCAATAACAAAGCTGCAGCAAAAGAAATCAAGGAATTGATCCCATCTGCAATTGCACCAAAAACAGTAAGATACCTAGGAATAAACCTAATTAAAGAGGTAGAAGATCTGTATGCTGAAAACTATAGAAACTTATGAAAGATATTAAAGACACAAAGAAATGGAACAGCATTCCATGCTCATGGATTGGAAGAACAAACACTGGTTTTTGTTTTGTTTTGGTTTGGTTTTGGTTTTGGTTTTAAAATTTTATTTATTTATTTGACAGAGAGAGACAGTGAGAGAGGGAACACAAGCAGGGGGAGTGTGAGAGGGAGAAGCAGGCTTCCCACTGAGCAGGGAGCCTAATGCGCGGTTTGATCCCAGGACCCCGGGATCATGACCTGAGCCAAAGGCATATGATTAATGGCTGAGCCACCCAGGTGCCCCAGGAAGAACAAACATTGTTTAAAAGTTTGCTACCCAAAGTAACCTACACATTTAATGCAATCCCTATCAAAATACCATCAGAATTTTTCAGAGAGTTAAAACAAACAATGCTAAAATTTGTATGGAACCACAAAAGACCCCAAATAGCCAAAGCAATCATGAAAAAGAAAAACAAAACTGGAGGCATTACAATTCCAGATTTCAAGCTCTATTACAAAGTTGTAATCATCAAGACAGTACGGTACTGACACAAAAACGTACACATAGATCAATGGAACAGAATAGAGAACTCAGAAATTGACCCTCAACTCTACAATCAACTAATCTTCAATAAAGCAGGGAAGAATCTCCAATGGAAAAAAGATAGTCTCTTCAACAAATGGTGTTAGGAAAAGTGGACAGTCACATGCAGAAGAATAAAAGTGGACCACTTTCTTATACCATACACAAAACTAAATTCAAAATGGATGAAAGACCTAAATGTGAGATAGGAAACCATCAAAATCCTAGAGGAGAAAACAGGCAGCAATCTCTTTGACATCAGCTGTAGCAACTTCTTACTAGACACGTTGGCAAGGAAAATAAAAGCGAAAATGAACCACTGGGACTTCATCAAGATAAAAGCCTTCTGTACAGTGAAGGGAACAATCAACAAATCTGAAAAATGGCCTACAGATTGGGAGAAGATACTCTCAAATGACATAGATGATGAAGGGTTAGTATCCAAAATCTATAAAGAACTTATCGAACTCAACACCCAAAAAACAAATAATCCAGTTTAAAATTGGGCAGAAGACATGAACAGACACTTCCAAAGATATCCAGATAGCTAACAGATACATGAAAAGATGCACAACATCACTCATCTGGGAAATATAAATCAAAACCACAATGAGATACCACCTCACACCTGTCAGAATGTCTAAAATCAACAATACAAGAAACAACAGGCGTTGGTAAGGATGTAGAGAAAGGAGAATCCGCTTACACTGTTGGTGGGAATACAAACTGGTGCAGCCACTCTGGAGAACAGTATGGAGGTTCCTCAAAAATGTAAAACTAGGACTACCCTATGATCCAGTAATTACACTATTAGTTATTTACCCAAAGGATGCAATAATACAGATTCAAAGGATTACATGCACCCCGATGTTTATAGCAACATTATCAACGATAGCCAAACTATAGAGAGAGCCCATCAACTGATGAATGGATAAAAAAGATGTGGCATATACATATAATGGAATTTTACTCAGCCATCAAAAAGAATGAAACCTTGCCATTTGCAATGACCTATATGGAGCTAGAGTGTATTATGCTAAGTGAAGTAAGTCAGTCAGAGAAAGGCAAATACCATATCACCTCACTCATATGTGGAATTTAAGAAAGAAAGCAGATGAATATATGGGAAGGGGAAAAAAGAGAGAGGGAAACAAGCCATAAGACACTCTTAACAACAGAGAACAAACTGAGGGTTGATGGAGGGAGGTGGCTGGGGGATAGGAAAAATGGGTGATGGTGATTAAAGAGGGCACTTGTGATGAGCACTGGGTGTTGTATTTAAGTGATGAGTCACTGAATTCTACCCCAGAAATCATTATTTTACTGTATGTTAACTAAAATTTTAAATTAAAAAAAGAGCACAATCTTATTTCCTAAGCATTAATAACATAAATCAGACAGGTGATAAAGTTGGTTAGACATCAGGACAGCACAAAGTTTGGGGTGGCCAAATCATTCCTACAAGAATTGGAGATTCAAAGCAGTATCAGCCTTTCCAATAAACCAGAAGACAGAGACAGCTTTGCGACCCAGGGAAGCACGGAGTCTGCCTGAGGCTACAGGTCATTCCTTGCTGCATCAGGACATTCTCTGCCCCAGACTGATGTGAGATCTCTAACTGACATTAAAACAGGTGTCACCTACACAAAGAGGGATATTTGGGGCACAAAACATCTCCATTTTATACCCTTATAAATATACACTGCCATTGATATTTTAAGTGGGCATGCCCCAAAATTCAATAAACCATAAATCCATAAAATTGGTTTAGTATAAGAAATACAAGCAGTGCAGATAGAACCTGCCAAAGGCATTCTGGAGATAAGGACTCTTCATTATCTCCCACTCGTAAGTCCTACTAGGAATTCAGACTAGCAGGTATAAAAGGAGATCTAATCATTTTTTTCTTTTTTTCTCTTTTTCCCTCTCATCCTGGAGGTTCTCCAATAAAAAGGATGCGTTACAGACCAGCTTCTAAGCTGTTATTTCCCACTCTTCATTCTCTAATATCATATCATAAGCACTTTATGATGGTAGGTTTTAAAATAAAAGAGCTCGGTCAGTTGGCGAACGGAAGCAAATCATAAGGTGAGACAGTAGCATGGGAAATAAGCTTTGGAATCAGAAAAAGAACTGGGTTCGAGTCCTGACTGCATGCATACTGTGATAATAAAGTTTCACAATCTGTATAATGGAGATGCCAAAACACCGACCATATATATATAGATGTATGTAAGGACCGAGTAAGATAACACTTCCAGTGTGTCTAGCACAGTGCCAGCCTCTCAGTCAATCTGGGATAAAAGCGATTATTCACGATGGTGTTGAAGGCTGTGGGACATGTTTATTGGTGAACTTGAGAGTTGGAAGAATTCAGAAGAGCAGCAAAGAAAGTAGGCAACCATTGTTCAGCAATGTCCAGTTCTCCTCGACACCTGCATATACGGGATTCTTGTGTTCCTTCCTCCCCTCAAAGGCAGGTACACCTGACTTGCCCTGATGATGAGAAGTGACACAAGTCACTCTCATCACTCGCAAACATAGTCATATGCCTCCCAGCTAGTGCTCTGTCTCCAGATGGCTCTTCCCATGGTGTAGTGAGCTCAGAAGCATTTGCTGCTTTGGAGATGTCTGCAAGGAAGCCTTGACTGATGCAGCTCAGAATATCAAGCCAACACATGGGACAGCTGCCCTATTGAGTTACACAGACCCAGAGCACACTATCTGTGGGAAAAAAAAACACCCTCTTTTTATGAGTAATTCACTGAGATTGTTTGTCGTTACAGAATAACAGAGACTATTTGTATCCATAGAACTTTTATCTAGGTAAAATTCAGCAACTCATTATACCTAAGGTAAGATTGTTTGAATTTATGGGCACGTGTTTTATTGCCATTTACATGTCATGCTTCCAAAGCACAACCCAGCATTTAATGTATTGAAGAAAATGGATATATACATACGCATTCAGGAAAAAAGCAAAATTTCTTCTTCCATTTTGCAATTTTTATAGAAAAGGTCTAAATGCCGCATTTGTACCTAGTGTATCAAGTCGCTGGTTTTGCAGACTAATTTTCAGCTACAGTATGCTGTTTGCACTGAATACATTGCTCAGAATGCATATTGGCAAATGCCTGATTCTTTCTAGTCCTAATGAATAGAACAGGTTGTCATAACAAATTGCTATCTTTTAGAACAGATTTTGAGAGAAAAAAGCCAATAGCGAGAATGTCAATGATTCTTGGGCTTTTCTGTTTACGATAAGTGGAGATCAATACCATTTATTTAAATGGCCATGTATTACACCTGCTATAATTCTTTTCACATTCATGTCAACTTGGCATTTCCCTAGAAATTTTTTTGCAAGAAAAGCAGCAACAATGTAGACTTTTTTTTTTTCCTTTCTCTCCTATGAATCTATATGTATGGTGTTTCTATAGAAAGGCTTCAATAGCCAGGGGTACAAATTAAAATTTGAATAAAGTTATAGTAATTTCTTTTCAATGCATTACATATGTTTTTTTTTTCTAGTGGAGAAACTTGATAAGAATATTTATTATAATAGGTAAATTGTCTCAGGTCACTTTAACGTCTTACATGGAATACAATGTATTTTTTTCTTTATTTCAATTGAAAGTATAATTAACTGGCAAAGCTTGGAGAATTATTTGCAGGAAATGCTATCTGACTTATGTATTATTCAGATATATTTCATCAATTCTGAAACCAAAAATATATATTAAAATTTATTTCAATATATTTGTTATTTATGGTTCTTATTAGGCACACAATTCAATGATTCTGGCTCTGTAACCAGTACTATCTCAAAGTTGTCCTGGCACTTTTTCTTGAAAAATTGCAATTATGTTTCTCAGTGCAATTACTCATCCAGTCTCATGTAATTACTGCTGGGATTTCTCCATGTTCATGGTCTTCCCATCCCGGGAACTCATGTCTTGTTGACTTCCAAAAATGCTCTTCCATTGCTCTTTCATTTTCTTCCTGCTTCCAATCAAGAAAAACAGAAGATTTATTTTTTCATGTGTGCTTTGGAGAGCCACAAGATTCTAAAGAATTCCCTCTGGCACAGGGTTGCTGAGGGTTATCCTTCATTGTTCTGAATTTTTCACAAATCTATTATAACCTCAATTTCAAGATGACATAGTGTCCAAAAGGGCTAGAGGAAAGGCAATTGCAATCATGCAGCTCTGGAGCATACTGCTTGGAGAAATAGCTCTGCTGGGAACACAACATGGAGCAGGTCATTCCTAAACAGAGCTGCAGTGCAAGATGTTCAAAGTGAGGAAGGGGGGATTCAATAGGGTCCCTGCAAAGAGAACAAGCATGCCCTGCAGGCTTTCATCCCCTTCAGTAAACACGAGGAACAATTTCATGGCCCAGGGAAAGGACTCAAAGGCAACATAAAGGCATGGCCTTGGAACAAAGTCATCCCTCCATCATGTGACAATTACGGGTTGCTGACGGGATCGAGAGAGCTGCCTCGGGGGGGTTGAGTCTTCTATGCCCCAAAGACTGGGGCCAGAGAGCAAAAAACTTCTCTGAATCCTCAGCAGGCAACTAGAATTCTCTCAGCTCTATGCCATAGTGACAGAGAGGGTGGGAGAGGCTGCATAGCCTCCAGCTTCCTATAAAACAAGCCAATGAACAACACAACATCTAGGGTAGGCTGAAAGGCCAAATAGCTAGAGAGAGGGAGACCTTGCAGGAAAACAGGACATTGGTCTGCCATGGGACACAGAGGAGCCCCACAAAAATATGAAAGAGAGAGAGAACATTAAGGTTTGAAATGTAACACACAAATGTCTACTCATCTTTTTGGGTCTGAAGAAAAAAGCATGAGGTCTTCTATAATGTAATAGGTGCACTGAAGAAAAACATGGTCACCACTGTGATTGTGGTTTGTAAAATCAAGTTCGAGAAATTTCAAACCCATAGTGCACAAATGTAAAAAAAAGGATGACTTGAGGGAAACATTAGAAAATTGGAGGGTAGATTAGGATGACGAAAATATTCATAACAGAAGCTTCAGAAAGAGAATATAGATCAAGAACTTATTCATAATAATAATCATTTGATTCTTTTCACTAATTAATTAATTAAATGATGATAAGACAGGTAAAATGAGCTGAGCCTGCAAAATAGAATGGCTCACCATTTGCAGAGAGGATTGATACAAACAGTTATGGATCAAATCAAGGCATGGTTTGAGGATAATTTGGAGGATATAGGGAAAAATCTCAAAAGTTTTTAAACTGAAAACCCAGTATCCTATCAGATAAAAAAAACCAACACTGGAAACAAAGAGGAAATAAAAAGAGAGAGAGATGCCCAAATAATCACATTTATAATTGTCAGGATAAAAAGAAAAATAAAAACCTAACTAAGGGGTATGCAAACAAGCCAAGTATATTGCTGTCAGAATACCGTGTGAGAAAAGACTCCATCAGGGGCGCCTGGGTGGCTCAGTCAGTTAAGCATCTGCCTTCAGCTCAGGTCATGATCCCAGGGTCCTGGGATCGAGCCCTGTATCATAGTCATCATTGTCATGGGCTCCCTGCTCAGCAGGGAGTCTGCTTCTCCCTCTGCCCCTCCCCCTCCACTGGAGCTCTCTCTCTCTTTGTCTCTCTCTCAAATAATAAAAAAAAAATTAATAAAAAAGACTCTATCAAAAAAAAAAGTAAAACTGAAACAATGAAGCAGAAGAGACAACAGAGTGTGAACCCAGCAGAGGAGACAATAAGAGGAGTAGCAGTAGCAGGTCTAGATATTGTTGATAGAGCAGTAGGGTTTAAATGAAAAGAACGCCCTTACAGAAATGTCAATTAGGCTAAAGTTTTTCTTCAGATCTACTTTATTCTGAATTATTTTTCCCTGATTGTCTAGTAAGTTACAAAGAAAGATGAATTAATATTGCCAACTGTTAATATCTCCAAATTTGCGTAAGGGGTTTTCTTTTTCTTTTTTATTTTATTTTATTATGTTATGTTAATCACCATACACTACATCATTAGTTTTTGATGTAGTGTTCCATGAGTCATTGCTTGCATATAACACCCAGTGCTCCACGCAGAACGTGCCCTCTTTAATACCCATCACCAGGCTAACCCATCCTCCCACCCCCCTCCCCTCTAGAACCCTCAGTTTGTTTCTCAGAGTCCATCGTCTCTCATGGTTCGTCTCCCCCTCCGATTTCCCCCCCTTCATTCTTTCCTTCCTGCTATCTTCTTCTTCTTCTTTTTTTTTTTTAACATATAATATATTATTTGTTTCAGAGGTACAGGTCTGTGATTCAACAGTCTTACACGATTCACAGCACTCACCATAGCACATACCCTCCCCAGTGTTTCTCACCCAGCCACCCCCTCCCTCCCAACCCCCCACCACTCCAGCAACCCTCAGTTTGTTTCCTGAGATTAAGAATTCCTCATATCAGTGAGATCATATGATACATGTCTTTCTTTGATTGACTTATTTCACTCAGCATAACACCCTCCAGTTCCCTCCATGTCATTGCAAATGACAAGATTTCATTCCTTTTGATGGCTGCATAATATTCCATGGTATTTATATACCACCTCTTCTTTATCCATTCATCTGTCGATGGACATCTTGGCTCTTTCCACAGTTTGGCTATTGTGGACATTGCTGCTATAGACATTGGGTGCACGTACCCCTTCGGATCCCTACATTTGTATCTTTGGGGTAAATACCCAGTAGTGCAATTGCTGAGTGATATGGTAGCTCTATTTTCAACTTTTTGAGGAACCTCCATACTGTTTTCCAGAGTGGCTGCACCAGCTTGCATTCCCACCAACAGTGTAGGAGGGTTCCCCTTTCTCTATTTCCCCCTTAAATCCTGTCAGTTTTAGCTACAACCGTTTTATATGTATGTATGTATGTAATAGTTATAGCTTCCAGATGTGTTGGCCTATTGATCATTATGAGCTCTTTATAGCCTCTCCTCCTTTCTGATGCTGTTTGTTTTCAAGGCATATTATTTCTAACATATTTTAAACCTATTTATGTTGTTTTAGATATTTCTTGTAGACAGACTAGAATTGGCACTTTTCAAATCCAGTCTGAAAATCTCTGTCTTGATTGGGTTCTTCAGTCTAGTTATATTTAACACTGTTATGATACGGTTGGGTGTCAGTATGCCATTATTCCTAATTGTTTACTACTTTTCTGTTTTGCTTCATTTTTGTTACTCCTTGTCCTCATTAATTTCTTTGTTAATTAAATATTTTTGAGGATTCCATTTTATTCCCACTAATGGCTTTTTTGGTCTATTTACTTGAATTACTTTTTAGTAATTTCTTTAGTGATTACGATATGCATCTTTAATTTATGATAGTAGTCTTAGAAATATTTTTCAATTACTTCAGGTAAAATAGGAGACTTCTGATCAGTATGCTTGGAACACTCCATCTGTAGGACTTATTGTCCTATTTATCTATATACATTATAAACTGAACAAAAATATTACCATTTTTGCTTTAAACAGTCATATATCTTTTAATGAGATAGATGAAACACTAGTGGTTTCAGTCAAACAGGGTTTGATTTTTCTTAATAAAGGAGACTCATGTGACCCCAGATGACAACATCAATGAATCACTTACTTCAGGAACAGGATACAAGTAGCAACTACACTAAGGTGAGGATGTCTATGGGTTTTCTCACTGCACAGTCCTACAGAGACCAGCATCAGCCCTGATAGTCCTCTCTCTTCAGGGGCTCACAACTGGGTGTGCTTTCTTTTCAAATTCAGAATCACTAACATGTTCATGGAATACATCAGAACAGATTCTCAACCAGGGCATCTTATACCTGGCTCATCACATGGTGTATGACCAGCTTGCTATACAACCAGCCCCCAAGGTTTCTTACCTGGACCAGCACAAATCATCAACTCTATTGCACAAACCCCCCGAACTTTCCTTGGACCCCTCATCACAAACAGCATGTTAATTAGCCAATACCTTTAATGCCTTCACTAGGGGTCAATGCTATGCAGGTGCATCACTTACTTCAACAAAATAGCTCAGGCCAACTCCAGGGTCACTGCTGTGATTAACCTTCAAAGTGTGTGAACATGAATGTGTGCGTGTAGATACACGTGTGTGTGCACAGGTGTCCATACTTGTGTGTGCGTGTGTATGTGATAATCTATCATGTTTACTCACATATTCCCCATTCATGCAACTCTTCATTCCTTCCTGTAGATTGGATTTTTCATCTTGGGTCATTTCCCTTGGCCTGGAAGACCTTTTTTTTTTTTTTTTTTTAGCGTTTCTTATAATGCATATCTTCTGGTGACAAATAGTTTCCATTTTGTTTCTCGGGTACTGAAAATATATTTCATCTTCATTTTTCTCAGGATAAGTTAGTTGCAGGTAGAATTCTTCATTGAGTTTTGACTCATGTGGAATAAAAAAAAAGCAAATGAAGAAACAAACAAACAAAACCAGAATCAGACTTGCAAATACAGAGAACAAACCGATTTGTCAGAGGGAAGGTGAGTGGGGGATGGGAAAAATGGGGGCAGGGGCATAGGAGATACAGGTCTCCAGTTATGGAGTGAATAAGTCATGGGGGCAAAAAGGATGGCCTGGAGAGAATATAGGTAACGGTATTCTAGTGGGGCTGTGCGGTAACAGTTGGCAGCTGTGCTGTATTTGTCGCCAGAAGATATGCATATATCACATAGAGAAGTAGAATCACTATGTTGTATACCTGAAAATAATATAACATTGAGTATACTCAAAAGAAATTTTTTTTAAAGATTTCATTTATTTATTTGACAGAGAGAGAGCACAAGCAGGGGCAGGGTAGTAGGCAGAGGGAGAAGCAGGCTCCCCACTGAGCAGGACCCCCGATGCATGACTTGATCCCAGGATCATGACCTGAGCCGAAGGCAGCTGCTTAACTGACTCAGCCACCCAGGGGCCCCTCAAAAGAAATTTTTTAAGGATTTTGCTACTGCTTTTTTTTCAACAGTGTGAATACATTGCGCCAATATTTTTCTGGCTCTTATTTTTTCTAAAAGGAACTCAAGATGGATTGTCTTTTTCTCCTTTCTATGGGATGTTTCTCTTTTTTTCATAATTTCTCCTTATATTTAACCTTCAATGGTTCAGTTACAATGTTCCCCGGGTGAATTTTTTTTTTTTAATCTATCCTGCTTGGGGTTTGTTGATTTTCATGGATCTGTATAACATTTTCACTAAATGTAGAAAACTTTTAATCATTGTTTCTTCATATATTTTCTCTGCTCCTTTCTCTGTCTCTTTTCTTTCTGAAATTCCAGTTACATTCCTACTGACACATTGACCTGGTGCCACAGGGCTCTGAGACTCTGTTCATTTCTCGTTGGCTTTTTCTTTGTTTTTCAGATTTGCTAATGTCTATCGAGCTATCCTCAGTTTCACTGAGTGTTTCTTCTGTCATCTCCACTCTGCTGTTGAATCCATTTAGTGAATTTTTCATTTCAATTATCACACTGCATGGAGTTTTAGTTCTTATATTTTCTATTTCTCCATTCAAGTTCTCTATCCCTTCATGAAGACCATTTTCTTTCTTTGAACACAAAGCTGCACTTGTTCATCTTGCAGTTCAACATATGTAACATGGTTGGTCTGCAACACCTGTAGCCATCAATTTAATTTAAAGTGGCCCCAATTTAAAATGTTTATAGGCCCCAGGGAGAGACAGATTCAAATGTTTTTCAAATGATAACACCTTCATCCTATGCCCTAAATTATCCCCACAAATGATTATTCAAGGAAAACTAGCACCTAACAATCAAAAATACTTAACCCCACAAGGAATCAAGACATAACCAAGAATAAGTAGAAAAAAAGTAGATTGAAAAAATAGACTTAAAACCATTTACATATGGAAATTATCAGACAATATATGATATAGCAACTATCTTGCCTTGGTTAAAGAAATACAAATCAGGGGCACCTGGGTGGCTCAGTTGGTTAACCATCTGCCTTTGGCTCAGGTCATGATCCCAGGGTCTTGGGACTGAGCCCCACATTGAGCCCTACATTGAGCTCCCTACTCAGCAGGGAGTCTGCTTCTCCCTCTCCCTTTGCCCCTCCACCCTGCTCATGCTCTCTCTCACTCTTTCTCCCTCTCTCACAATTGCTTTCACTCTCATGCTTGCTCTCAAATAAATAAATAAAATCTTTAAAAAAAAAAGAAATACAAATTAAATTTAAAAAATGGTAAAAATCTGGGACTTAATAAAAACAACTTATCAGACTTGCAAAAGAAGCAAATACTACAAGTAAAAAATGCTGAGAATGAAATTAAAGCACAATAAATATGTTCTAAAAATAAACATAGCGGCAGAAGAAATTAGTCGGTAGGATAATATATCAAAAAATTATAGGAGCACCTGGGTGGCTCAGATGGTTAAGTGTCTGCCTACAGCTGGGGTCCTGATCCCAGGATTCTGGGATCAAGCCCCATATCAGGCTCCTGCCTCTCCCCCTGCTCAAGCTCTCTCTCTCTCTCTCTGTATCTCTATGTCTCAAATGAATAAATAAAATATTTTTTAAAAAATTAAAAGAAATAAATTATAATGCAGCATAGATGGCAAAAAGGTAGAAATGTAAAATAATAAATAACATACATGGAGGACTATGTATGAGCATCAACCAACATCTATTTGAATTTCCAGAAGGAAAGCAAAGATAGAAAATGAGCTGGGTTCAATGGAAGAGGTAAAGACTGAGGGTTTTTTTTGAACTGATGAAAGACATCAATCCACAGTACCACAAACACTAATAAAATCAGTCTGGTACTTTCATGTAAGGATAAATATTACGGTTGTCCACAGCTATTTTAATTCTCCTTTTCCTTCCTCATCATTTCTGGAGAAATATAGCCATGTACCTTGCTTTGACCAATGAAATATATTTAGTGTAATGTTTAGTGTGTCCTTTCCAGGCAGAAACACAGTGAATGTCTGGTCATAATTCCCTTCTACTTGCTCTAAGACAGTGGAAGGATGCATGTTACTGGAGACTAGTTCACCATGGATCTCAAAATAGCTGCACCGAACGTGCATAATGAGCAAAAAATAAACATTTGTTGGTTTAAAACATTGACATTTTGGGGATGTTTGAAGCTCAGCATAAGCTAACTGATCACTACTGAAACATGAAATTAGAAAAATAAATCACTGGAACAAAAGTGGGTATCAGAATATAGAAATAGGTATTAGCATAATCTAATAAAAAATCAGTGACTTATTTAATGAATGGTATTGCCACAGCCGACTATCTATCTAGAAGATGAAAATAAGGGGCTCTACACTCATGCAAATCTTAGACCTCCTATCAAAATAAATTTTAGATTGTTGAATGTTAAAAACAAAATGAAAAGAGTTAATGCCAACAGAAAACCGAGCAGAGTACAAATGGGGAGTCAAAGAAATTCTCTTTTTAATCAAGGCTTGAAACCTAAGTATTTCTTAAAGAAAAATTTACATTTTGAATTATAAAAAAAGTAAACCTTTGTTGAACAAAAGTTACCATAAAAAATGCCAGTAGACAAACATGTGAGGTGGAAAGCTTTCATTATGCAGATGGTGATCTGTTATTATCATGATATAAAATGAAATTATACAAATTTGCAAAGGAAAGAACAATGGAAAGAAAGTTAAATATAATAATTAACAGAAGTACAAATGTAAAGGCCATGAAGCATATGAAAAGTGAAATTCATTAGTAGACAAATGTAAATAAAAGTAATAATAATATATTGTTTTACATTAAACTGAAAACAAGTAAGTTATAAAGCCTATTTCCAGTAGGTTTTGTGTGGTAAAGAATATTTTAAAACATTTTTGATGAAGATGGGAAGTAATACTACCTTTTTTAAAGACAGTAACTGGCAACATCATTGTTAAAATTATAAAGAAGAGTATATACACACCTTTTTAGAAAAAAAATTGAGTATAGGTGACGCAGGATATTACATTAGTTTCAAGTATACAATATAGTGATTCAACAAGTCTATACATTTTGTCGTGCCTACAACAGGTGTAGCTCCCATCTGTCACCATGTAACACTATTACAATACTGTTGACATACCTTTTGACAAGGAACTCTCACTCTTCAGCCCACAGAAAGCAAGTACTAGAACATACCAAGGTTCCTTCCAGCTTTATTTGAGATGGTAAAAGGATAAACAAAGAACCAGAATCATATCTATATCTATATGTCTGTACGTGTATTGCTCATCACATCTCTTATGTGTATATGCCTCCCGAGGCAGGCAGGGAGGGAGGGAGGGCGGGAGAGAGAATAAGTGGGAGAGATATATTCATATGCATTAACATGCTGAGAGGAATTTCCATTTAAAAAAACGAACGAATCACAACACAAAACATTTTCTATAACATAGCTCATTTTTATAAAACGAACAACAACAAAACCCACAATCTTTTGCGAGTGCATCTGACATCTTATTTTAATCAGAACCTGGGATGGGACTTGGGTGAACTGAGTTTCTAGGAGGTGGCACCTTAGTAGGCACGAGGAATCAGAAAAGATGACAAAGGCCAAGAGGGCTGTAACATCCTGAGCCCGTATCTCCTGGGACCCCTGGAATCATACAGGAGGGCTCCAGAATCATCAGTCTGAAGCATGGGAAGTAATGAATTTCTCCAGCATCTCCCATGTCCAGGTGGTTGAGGGTTGCCCTGCATTTCCACACAACGTTTGCTTGTCTTTAGAGTAGCATATGACCAGGGTGTTGAGGAAGAGGAAAAGTAGAATGGTGCACTTGGGCTGATAATGCGGGTCACCACGTGCAGGTAAAGAAGAAATTTGCAGACACCTGTGCAATGAAGCAAAAAAGAGAGTGAAGAAATACATACTTCACTATGAAAGGACTATGCATATAACCAAATTTATGTATTGCTGTAAGATTATTTATGGGGGTGGGTTTAAAAATGTATACAGTGAACACATGCTATCCTAATAAATATTTACTAAGTGGATGAAAAGGAACAGAGATGCACCTTATCCAGTTATGCTTTAGGTCACTTGATATTAGAAAATCTGCGTTTTAATTTATGATAACTAATAGATATAGGAAATTATAACAGTTAATTATAAAACATTAAAAGGAAAATGATTTAAAGTATTTCTGCTGCTCAGATTAACTTTCTTTTAAAAGATTTATTATTTATTTATTTATTTATTTATTTATTTACTATTTATTTTAGAGAGAGAGTACACAGGGGATGGGGGAAGGGCAGAGGGAGAGGGAGAGAAGCATACTCCCAGGTGAGTGGAAGCCCGCCTGGAGGCTGGATCCCAACATGCCCAGATCATGGTCTGAACCAAAAATCAAGAGTTGGTCACCCCCCCAGCCAAGCCACCCAGGCACCCCTCAGATTAACTTTTAAATTTACAAATCACTTGTCTTAAAAAGAAAGCACTATATACATACTTTTTAAACATATAGAACACCAAAAAAGTGAAATTATGGAATCTATTCTATGCATGTGTAAACTATTTCTGTGTATATAATTATCCCTTAAAATGGGATCATACAATAGATACTGTTACCTAATTTGTTTTATTCTAGTCCATGCCTGCTTTATTTTTATCAAAGTGTTTGCTATCTGAAATTAGCTTGAACTCGCTGGAGGGTAAAGTCTATGAGATTAGGGATTTCACCCATCTTGTTCATTGCTTTATCATCAGCACCTAGAAAAGCCCCTCACATAATGTACATGTTGAATAAATACAAATTGCTAAAGAATAATTCATTTTTTATTTAATTTGCTACATGTGGTTTGGTGGATAAAGGATACACCATTATAAAGAAGTATATAGGGGCACCTGGGTGGCTCAGTCGTTAAGCATCTGCCTTCGGCTCCAGTGGTGATCCTGGGGTCCTGGGATGGAGCCCCGCATCGGGCTCCCGGCTCCGCGGGAAGCCTGCTTCTCCCTCTCCCACTCCCCTTGCTTGTGTTTCCTCTCTCGCTGTGTCTCTCTCTGTCAAATAAATAAACAAAATCTTAAAAAAAAAAGAAGTATATAAAGTAATTCAACTACTGATCTAGTATTTCATGTTTAATTTTGTTTTTAAAATTTTCACTATGAGAAGCAATGCTGTGCATTCCTGTGGCTAATCTTGGCACACAACCTTGGTTAGCTCTCTGATTTAGATTTCTAGACTTGTTGATGGGTCAAAGGATATCCATATTGTAAGCATTTTCATCCACTTTGCCAAATTGAGATATATAACATTTTTTCTCTTCTATCAGCTTTGCATGAGAATATCTTGAACATTTGCCAATATCAAGCACTATTAACATTGCCAGTTTGAAAGATAAAAAATGGTTTCCTATTTTGTTTATATTTGCATTTCTTGGATAATTAACAAATTTGGATTTCATCATAGTAATTTATGAATTACTTGTTCATATCTTTTGCCAGTTTTAATGGAGACATTGTCTTTGTCTTACTGATTTCTTGGGGTTTTAAAATAATAAAAAGCATTAATCATTTGCCTGTCATGTTATAAATATTCTTCCCAGTTTGTAATTTGCCTTTTTTCACACTAATATTTTTCTAATGATATTCAAACTAGGTTTTTCAATTTCTAGCATCTCAGTCAGAAGCTCCTGCCAGGAAATCTCAAATAATTTTTTAAAAGCTTCCTTTCATTACCTATTTTTTTGGTGTGTTTCTTGTATATTCTTCTGAATAGACTTCCTTTTAAAAATGCAGTTAATATCTGTGGATTTCTACAAAGCATTTGAAAAGAATACCCGTGATACATAATTGTGAACACAACATAGAGATTTTGACTGATAATACAGTTAGGTAACAATGCAGTCAAATCATGCATGAACAGTGTTGCTCTCTAGATCACACCAGCTCAGGAGCAGTGGCCTACCAGGTAGGCTTTATCCCTGGCCATGGCCCTTTCTTCCAACTGTCAGTTGAAGTGTTAATGGCAGAAAATCTGCATTTAAAATTTGTAAGTGAAACCAAGCTACAAGGGATAGTAAATTTACTTTGACAGCCAGATTTCAAAAAGATTTCCATAGACCATGTAATAAAATGATAGTATGACACTTTCTGATCCAGCTTCTCCTTCCCCTACAGCTGCCTCAGCAAGGAGTGTGTCCTGTAAAACCATATCAAGAAGACTATCAAGGAAAACACTGGAGAGGTTCACATGTGTCCACTGGTGTCTGACTCCTAGCTGAGAAGTTTATAAGGAAGAGTTGTGGGATGCCTGTATGCTCTGAAGATGGAGCAATATGAATACAGAGAGTATCCCAGTGTGTAGTGAGGCAACAAATCTGTTAGGATTTCCTGCTCACAGAGAGAACTTCCTTTGGATTAACCTTAGATCTGGCCCAGGTGAAATGCTCAAAATGGAGATAGGATCATAACTGCTGGGTGGACCACAAAAGGCTGAGGGAGACAGCCAGAGTCACAGATCAGCTGAGTGAAAGAGCTTCATGGCCATGGGAGGGTCCCCAAAACACTCAGAAATGTTTTGAAAAGAATTTGAGTAGTTGATCGTGCATCAAATATAGACAGAGGCAGCTTTGAATAATAAGCAAGTCCTGGGAGTTCTCAGGACAGTATCAGCAGAAGTAAAATATTTCCTGCCTCTCTACTGCTTTACTCCAAACTTCCATCCCTGAGCTCAGAAGAATCAGAAAACAATCTTAAATAAGGTGGGTAAGCAGTCCACATCAACCCTTCCTTAATATCGGGACGCCTATGTGCAGGCAAGCTCAAATTAATGGATTTAATTTCCAATTAATTTATATATTTTTTCTTCTTCTTACTAAAATTATGGACATTTTAATTATGGAAAATTATGGAATTGAGAGCACTTGTGGAGGGATGGAAATAATTGAAAACTTTCTATCACTAAAAAAGTGAACTGAAAAATTACTGTACTTGGCCTAGATTTCATTCATGTGTAAGAGAAATACTTGTCCCACAGAGTGGGTTTGAATGTTCAGTAGGGACAAAAGAAACCCACAAGAATTGTTTTTTGGTCCACTGGAGATCCCGTTTCTTTAACATGATGGATAGAATTATAACAGTTGACTGAAATCAAAAGACTACATTTCAGATGGAAATTTTTAGAGTTGGCCTAAGGTTAGATACCTCATTAAGTAAAAACACAAGGAACTTGATTGAAGTTCATGGCTATGCTCATGTAGGGATAACTGTTGAACTATATAATTATGATTTGTGAACATTTCTATTTATCTGATACAATTTAATAAAAGAATATTTTAAAGCTGTGGTTTGACAAGTCCATTTGAAATGACTTTAGCTCTTCTCTGACCATAAATGTGTGTGCCCCGTGAACGCTGACAGCTCAAGTCTCCACATAAACAAGGTGGGCACTGGGACCGAGGGATAGCAAAGAGCCCTGTTCTTGTATGTTTATTATATCCCTAATGCCTAGAAATCTCCACAAGTGTCACAGCAGACCTATACATTGAAATGAGATTTGAAGGCGCCTGGGTGGTGCAGTGGATTAAGCATCCGACTCTGGGTTTCAGCTCAGGTCGTAATCTCAGGGCTGTAAGATTGAGCCCCAAACCGGGCTCTGCACACAACGGAGAGTATGCTTGGGATTCTCTCCCCGCCCCACCCCTTCTGCTTGTGCCCTCTCTCTCTCTCTCTCTCAAATAAATAAATAAATCTTTAAAAAAAAAGATAAAAGATTTCCATTTCAAGAAGAGTTTTAATAAAAGGTTATAAGGTCTCTCATTGAGAACCTTGTAGGCACCTTTTACCAAATCATGCCTGCTTCTTCAGCATTAAAAGACTTGGAGAATCGGAAGCAAAGTTAAGATAACTCCTCTCCCTGGGCTCTTTTTCTTACTCTCTCTTGCTCCCTCTCCTTCCGTCTCTGGGTAAACCAGCCCTCATGAAGTGAGGCAGCTGTCCAGCCTCCTAGAGCACGCACGGTCCATGGCCAACAAACAATGCCCCAGGGATATAGAAGGAACAAAGCAGACGGGGAGAGATACCTGAGAGGACATCAGCTGGGACCTGGCTCAGTCTATCTCCCCCTGCGTATTCTGAGCTGCTGGTGACACCAGGTACCAGGGAGGTGACATGGGATGAGCAAAGCAGGCAAAATATAAGATGAATTAGGAACACCTGAGTAAGTGATGGGGCCCGGGTTTAGTTGAAGGAAACATTCTTGGAGTAAAGGGACAATTCAAACCTGCTTAATCCAGATGTTGCCATGAAACAATGAAGGTTTACCTGGCCATACATTGTGAATTTGCAAAAAGACCAGAAGTCTGGATATTTATATTTCTTGGTGTTTAAATATTGCCACCTAATTTAAAGGATTGTGTGGCCTAATGCATGTGGGCCACCCTAAACACATCTATAAGCCTAATTTGACCATGAGTTTGTGATCTCAAAATGCTAAGACTTTACTCAGTGGATCTATGAAAGCCTGAATTCAGTATATAAAAGGTGTTTGTTGTGTCAAAATATAATGTATGAAAGTATAAGATGTTTGAATAGCACAGGTTCCATAGCTAATGTCATATTCAAAGATTTTATTTATTTATTTGTCAGAGAAAGAGAGAGAGAAAGAACACAAGCAGGGGGGAGCGGCAGGCAGAAGGAGAAGCAGGCTGCCCCCCGAGCAGGGAGCCCAAAGCAGGACTCGATCCCAGGACCCTGGGATCATGACCTGAGCCGAA
Source organism: Callorhinus ursinus (assembly GCF_003265705.2). Taxonomy (NCBI): domain Eukaryota; kingdom Metazoa; phylum Chordata; class Mammalia; order Carnivora; family Otariidae; genus Callorhinus; species Callorhinus ursinus. The sequence goes on from NW_027397068.1 coordinate 76,698,445, forward strand.
AGCAGAGGCTTAACTGACTGAGCCACCCAGGTGTCCCACTAATGTCATGTTTAATGATGAAAGACTGAAAGTTTTCCCCTAAGATCAGGAACAAGGATGTCCACTTTCACCACTTCTATTAAATATAGTTTCAGAAGTTCTAGCCAAAGCAATTGGGGGGAAAAGGAGAAAATTAAGAAAAGAAGATAAAAGAAAGAAAAGGCATCCAAATCAGAAAGGAAGAAATAAAACTGTCTCTGTTTGCAGATGGCATGATTTCACATATAAAAGAGCTCAAAAGACTCCAAGCCATTAAAACAAAAGAAAAAAATTAATAAAGTTGCAGAAAATGGAATCAACATACAAAAATCAGTTGCATCTCCATACACTAACAACAAACTATCCAAAAAAGAAATTAAGAAAATAGTCCCATTTACAATAACATCAAAAAGAAATGTTTAGCAATAAATTTAACCAAGGAGATGAGAGATCTGCACACTGAAATCTGTGACACTGATGAAAAATGGAAAGATATTCCATGATTGTGGGTTGGAAGAATTAATATTGTTAAAATGTCTATCCTACCCAAAGAAATCTACATATTCAATGCAATCACTATCAAAATTCCCACCGGAATTTTTCCCAGAAATAGAAAGAGACAATCCTAAAACTTGTATGGAACCACAAAACACCATGAATATACAAAACAATTTGGAGCAAGAAGAACAAAGTTAGAATACCACACTACCTGATTTTGAAACAGACTACAAAGATACTGTAACTAAAACAGTATGCTACTGGCATAAAAACAGTCATATAGATCAATGGAACTGAATAGAGAGCTCAGAAATAAATCCGCTCATTTATGGTCAATTCACTTTTCCAAGAACATACAATGGGCAAATGACAGTCTCTTCAGTAAATGGTAGTAGGAAAACTGGTTTTCCACACACAGAAAAGAATGAAATTTGATCCTTATTTCACTCCAGACACAAAAATCAACTCAAAATAGATTGAAGACTTAAATGTAAGATCTGAAACCATAAAAGTATTAGAAAAACATACAAAACTGAAGCTCTTGGCCTTGTTTTGGGCAATGATAGTTATGAATATAACTCCAAAAGCACAGACAACAAAAGCAAATAGAGACAAATATAATGGCATCAAACTAAAACTCTCTGCACAGCAAAGGACATAATCGACAGAGTGTAGAGACAACCTACTGAATGGAAGAAGGTATTTGCAAATATACAACTCAATAACAAAAATAAGCTGATTAAAAAATAAGCAAAGGGGGGCGCCTGGATAGCTCAGTTGGTTAAGTGTTTGACTCTTGGTTTCGACTCAGGTCGTGATCTCAAGATCCTGGGTCAAGCCCCGCATCAGGCTCTAAGCTGAGTGGGGAGTCTTCTTTAGGATTTTCTGTCTCCTTCTCTCTTTGCCCCTCCCTCCCTAAAAATAAATAAATAAATCTTTAAAAAAAAAATAAGCAAAGGACCTGAATAGACATTTCTCAAAAGAAGACATACAAGTGGCCAATAGATACATGAAAAGATACTAAACATCACTAATCGTGAGTGAAATAGAAATCAAAATCAGGAGATTACTACTTCACATCTATTAGAATAACTCTTAACCAAAAAGACAAAGTATAACAAGTGTTGGCCAGGATTCTTGGTGGGAATATAATTGGAAAATGGTAAGAAGTTCCTTGAAAAATTAAAAACAGAACTACCATATGATCCCGCAAACCCACTTCTGGGTACATATCCAAAAGAAATAAAATTGCTAACCTAAAGAGATATATGCACTCCCATGTTCACTGCAACATTATTTACAATGGCTGAGATATGGAAACAACGCAAGTGTCCATCAATGGATGAATGGATAAAGAAGATGCAATGGAATATTTTATTTAGGCATGAGAAAGAAGGAAATCTTGCCATTTGCAACAACACGGATGAACATGGAGGACATTATGGTAAGTGAAATAAGGCAAAGATAAATACTATGTGATCTCACATGTGAAAAAAAAAGCTGAACTGGTAGAAACTGAGACTAGAACAGTGGTTAGCAGGGCTGGGGAGGTGTGAGAAATGGGAAGAATTTGGTTAAAGCATATAAAGTGGCAGTTATGTAGGATGAATAAGTCTACTGATTGAATGTAAAGGATGATGATTATAGTCAATACTGTATCGGATACCAGATCTATGATAAGAGAGTAGATTTCAGGTGCACTCATCTGAAAAATAGTGGTTATCGGATACCAGATCTATGATAAGAAAGTAGATTTCAGGTGCACTCATCTGAAAAATAGTGGTAACTACATGAAAAGATGATAGTTAAATAGCTGTACTATAGTAAACATTTCACTGTGTATATGTATATCATATCATCATGTTGTACACCTTAAATATATACAATCTCATTAAAAATAAACAAAAAAGAAATATTTTAATTTAACAAATAAGATAAAGTTTTAGCTTTCAAATGAAATATAGTTTTTTGAATATCCATCAATATAGACTTAAAAAGTTCCCAATATTTCTAATTTTCTAATAAGATCAACAATGTTATTAATAAATGTGATTTTTAAAAATATCATTCAATAAAATGAGGCAATATTTGAATGGCTCAATAAAACAGTATTTTCTAAGTGACCCAAATCATGCTTGGGTAAAAGATCCATTGAAAATACAAGGTGGACAATATAAGATAGAATAAGCCAGAAGCTCACGGATATTGTTTGAGATTCTACATTGCAACTAAACTTTGAGATACTACCATTTGTTGAATTTTGGAGTAATATCAAAGAAGAATATCCACTATGTCCAGAAAAGCTACAAAAAATACTACTTCCTTTTCCATCTATATATTTGTGTGAGACTAGATTTTTCCATGTAAACTCAAACTACAGCTACATATTGCAATAGATGGAATAAAGAACCAGATGGAAATCCATCTGTCTTCTATTATACCAGATATTAAGAGATTTCAAAGGTGAAACAATGTCACTCCTCTGACTGCTTTTTTTATTTTGAAAAATATAGTAATTTTCATAAAATATGTTGTTTATTCTAACAGTGAGTTGATTGTTCTTATTTTAAAATAGATTAATGAATGCATTTTTAATTTCTGTTTTAATTTCTAATACCATAAATATTGACAAATATAACCCACATAAACAGAAGCTTCTTGGTATTCTTAATAATTTTTAAGAGTGTAAAGAAATCCTGAGACTAAACTATTTGGAAAGGATAATAATAATGTCACACTTCTCAAGCTAAGAGAAAACTTAATAAGCTAGTCTCTGCTCCAAGACTTTTGCTTAGCCAGTTCTCCTCAATTTCTTCTAAATGGCCAAACTCTTCTGTGTTTGTCAAGACACAGCTTTTCCATTTCTCCTTACTACTTAAGTCAGTATAGATTTATCTTTTCCCAAACCGTGAAAAGCATTTCTCTTCTCTGGTTCTATTTCACACTATTTATAAATTAAATGATAGTATTTGTCACAATGTGCTTTAGTTATTGCTTCCCTTGATTGTCTTCTCCAGAGGGATGGAAAGATGCCTGAGGTATTTTACAAATACTTTGAAAATGTTGATGGATATGCTACAGTCAAGATATTTGCTTTCATCAAAAGTCTCTTTCCCAGGGGACTGTGCTAATATCATCATGTATTTCCAAAATTACCTATGGTATTAAAGATGTGTCAGAGAGGTCCATTGTTTGAAGCCTCATACCCACTAAAATGTTCACAATTGTCTGTAAAACTCTGTGTAATAAGTAAAACCTTATTTTGTCAGTATTTTCATGGTACTACTGGTCAACCTTATATCTTAAACCCTATTCTGATAATGAAATGTATAGAACTTGTGGGGTTTTTGGGGGGAGGGGCTTTATTTATCCTCATCTGTGGTTTCCTTTCCTAATCTTAATTGTTTACCTCCCCAGAGATCAACATCATCACCATCAGTCACTAAGGTACTGGAAGGATCATTTCAATTCCTTAATAAATTATTCTTATCAAGTTTGTTGCAGTGACACTGTGTCCACTGTATTGACAACAACCCAGAAGCTGCCATCTCAAAGAATTTGTCCTTCACTGAGTGCTTTCTAAAATGTCACTACTGACAGCGTGCATAGCAGCTACTTTAATATAGCAGACACATATCTTTGGAGCTCAGTGGTAGCCTCAGCTCTAAGACCTGTCATTTTCTAAGGTTCTGCCCCTCGGATGGCTGCTTTTCTTGCCCAAAATGAATCATTCCATGTCACGTTGCTGCCTGGCACATTGAGGCTCAGGAGTTGCTCAGGAGTTGCTCAGATGACATGCTGTCAATCATCTTGTAGACACGTCTGTATCAGGATGCCTCACTTCATTGCTTCAGGACCTCCTCATTATTGATCTTCTGTTGCCGTTTGCTATCAAGCTTCATGTGTAAGTGATGCTGATAGAACTTCTTAAGGTCACATCCAAACAGATTCGAATCTTGAAGTCAAAGAAGGTCAAAAAAATTACTCATCTTTAGAGTTTAGCTTGATAGTTGCTCTAAGCCCCGTTTCTCAAGAATGTTGGATGTTGGAGTTTTCTTGATATATGTTTCCCATTTCGTAGATCATTTGCTAATTGTATGAAAGGAAAAAAATAAGATCATAATTTTGTAGCTGCTTTAAAAACATAGTATCAAGGAACATTAGTACTGGGAGAAATATGTCATTGACTCCAATCTCCCATTTACACTATAAGATATGAATATGTATGTATGTATCTATCTATCTATCATCTATCTATCATCTATCTATCAAGTGTAGCGTGGAATATATGAACATAATAGCTTCAGGACTCTCCATGAGATCATCTGATTTGTGATTTGCGATCTCAACTAAAATTTGTAATTTTTGGTGTTCAAAAAATGTAACAACTATATATTTCAAAAGTTACATGGTAAATTTCATGAGTCTTAGGAGGATTTTTATAGTGTTTCTTCCCATAATACTTGCACATTTCATCCTGGTTATGTGGACACTATATTAAGACATTCTGGGTTACTCGCCCTTGTTCAGTTCAGTCTGTACTGAGTGTACGATTGCGTGCATACCTGATAAATCGCATACAGTCAAGAATCTGAGGCTTGATCTCATTCTGTTGTATTTAATGGGTAACTTCCTTGTATCAGTGGTTTCATATAATCCTTCTCTCCTGAAACTTTGGCATTGCTTTTTTAAGAATATTAGCCTATAAACATGTATACATTATTTATGTATTTCTATAAAATCATTCATAATAATGGGTATAATAAATTTAAGAAATCAGTACCAGCTCCAAATCTGTCACAACATTTGTCCCTTAGCTCAAAAGTCACCTATAAAATGTACTGGGACTTTATACTATGTTTTAATGTTGTTTCTAGCAAATTCTATTGTGTTACAAATAGATAGACTCCAATGTAACCCCAAAATGCACTCAAGTGTTTATATGAAAATAACTAGCAGGGCATAAAATTGCATTTTTATAACTCTAGGAGTGATGATTCTGCAAATCTGTAAACTGGTAACTAATATCATAAATAAGAAAGTCCAAGAGATAATTGTTGTATGTTGTTTGGATATATACACATATAACAAGTATCATGTTCCTAATAAAATTCACGAACTGCAGAAACTCTTCTCTCTTCTCCAATAAAATATGTGCAAAATCATATTTTAAGGATGACATATAAATGCTAGTTATTAATTAAAATTTCAAAAATTATCTTGTTAAACCATCTGAAACACCTCCTATAATTAGCTTTCATCATAAAAGCTCATTAGTGCCCACAGTATGTTACCACCAAAAATGCAATTTAAAAAACTTTGTTACATGAATATTTAAACAAAAATGTCTTCGACTCACTGCGATCAGTGGGAAAACTGTACACAGGTTTGGTCACAACTTTTTCCCAAAAACCAACTGGCCCCAAACCTCTCTTCTCTGACAGGCCCTGTCACAGCACTGCGGGATAAACATCTCACTCCCATCCCCACTCTGGTCTTTGGTCCTGTTAGCTTGCCCTCTCTCATTTTTCTGGAGTAAGAAAGGTGCGAGAATTGTGCCTCCAAAAGATTAAGAAAGAGAAAAGTGAGCCCACACAAACACATGATACACTAGAGATGTGAATTCTGGAAGTAGTGAGAACAGTTTATGATCACTCGAGTTCTGACAGCGTTAGGGTCCGTTAGCCCATTAGAAGCAAGAAAATACTTACATTGAATTATTTAATTCTGGGTCTTAGAGTGGTTTTGGTTTCAGCAGGAGCTAATGTGAACAAAGCAAAGAACCAAGGCGAGGTAAGAACAGGGAGACAGAAGACAACAAAGGTAGCAGAGCCCAGGGACAAAATGAGGAAGACTTTTCCAGGTTCCATTTCCTAGAGCCTTGACGTCAAGGACTGTGTCTACGTCACTAGAAATGAACTATCGTGACTGTGTATTGGGAGAAAGAGAACAGAATGCTTACACATTCACCTCCTGGGCCACCAGAGCTAGTCTAGTATTTCCAAATTTGATAGCTCCCAGGTTTAGGTGGCATTTTAGGCAAGAATAGTGCAGTGTTAGGGATGTCTTTGGAATTTGGATCCAAACAATACAATACCGTTTGCTTTACCAGCAACATCTTTCATCCCAGCCCACAGACTGTTTACTTGTACTTTAAGATCCATCAGATCAAATCTCACCTATTCACTCGTTCACCCTCTCATTTACTCACTCACTCATGTGCTCACTCAGTAATTTATTTAAGAATAACTTTATTGAGCATCATCAGAGTGGCCAAAACCTGAGGCAGGCGCCGGGAATTCATACAAGGAAAAATATAGCCCTTTTCCTTAAAGACACAAAAGCAACCAAGGAAGATAGGTAAATAATTAGAACAATATAAAATGATGTCGGTTGCAAGAATAGATAGTTCTTCCTTACAGTGAGAGCATAGGCAAAACGATCATTTGTGAAATATTGCTGGTTATTCTCACCCACTTATACTCGAATGCCCCTCCTTGTTTCTGGGCATCCTACTCATAACTCCAGGGAAACATTGGCCATGCTGGATTTTAATCATCCACAGGATTGTCTCCTTCACTGGGCAATTAACTTCTTGAGAGTACAAACTAGGTTTGGTCATCTTTTTGTCATCTCCACACTGAACACAGCTTCTAAAACATGTTCACAAATGAATGAATAAAGCAAAAGAGGACACTAGGTGGCCTCACTGGCCTCTACTAATCTCACTTACTCCTTTGAAGCCTTATTGCTCAGCTCTTTCCCTCTCAGTGTTCCTCTACCTGTGACAAATGTGAAGTGCAATGTCTGATAGAAAATCCTCCATGCTGTAGCCAAAATTAAGTTGCCTGGACACCATTTATAATTTCTTCTCAGCAGAACACTGGAATTATTCCCATAGAGAAACTCATTTGATTATAGTTTCTATTGCCTCTAACTTGGGTGAGCTCCAATTATGATAGAATTCGACACGTGATACAGACATGTGCATCCATGAAACATCTTTCTCTCTCACCACTAAGTCACTGCTGCTAAATTTATCAACCTGCTGCTCTGAGGCTGCCATATCCTGCCACAAAAGTGAAAGGCACCAGCAGCTCTAGAACCCGGTATTAGTTTCCAATAGCTGCTATAAAAAAATTATCACAAACTTAGTGACTTGTAAAAACACATAGGCCCAGAGGTCAGAAGTCGGAAACGGGTCTCACTGGGCTAAAATTAAGGTATCATCAGGGCTGTATGCCTTTCTGGGGCTGTCGGGAGTAAATCTAGTTTCTTGCTTTTCTCAGCTTCTAGAGGCTGTCAGCATTCCATGGCTGGGGGCTTCTTTTCATCTTTTTAAAGGCAGCTATGGCTGGTTGAGTCTCACACCGCAGCACTCTGACACTTCTCTGCGCCCCTGTGTCACTCAAAAGGACCTATGTGCTTATACTGGGCCTATCCAGATAATCCAGTATAATCCCATCTCAAAGTTACCCAATTAGCAAATTTAATTCCAACTACAGTCTTAATTCCCTTTTGCCATAGAACATAAATTCACAGGTTCTAGGGATTCAGATGTGGACATTTTGGGGGTCCATTATTTTGCCTACCACATCCCCTTTCTGTGCCTGCTTCAGTGTTCACTACCATGAAAGCCCATCAGTGTGTCCCTGACATGCACATTCTCACCTGCTGCACCATCATGCTGTTCAGAAGCAAAGAAGTCAGTTCTTATATTATGCCTGAAAGAAGGGGGGTCTCTAATTACACAATTTGACATAGTCTTTTTACACCAGAATTGTTTATTCCAAAACGGGGGGATGAGTTTGCAAAAGCTTGGATGTGTTTCTGCAGGATGACCCCGCATTCCCTACACACCCCTTAAGAAAGAAGTAGAGAAAATTGCGTCTGCTCTGTGCTTTGGATGGTATCCTAGGGGTCACAAGTAGATTGCTTGCATGGGAGTTTTTTTGGTCCCCCTCAGTTGCTGTAGAGCCTTCTGTGGTGTCCTTACTGGGCTTGGTGCTGTCAGCTGCTGTCTGTCCTCAGCACCCAGCTGCAACGCTGTTAGATTTCTTCCCAGCGCTGCTATCAGGACAAATGTGTCAGCACTTCGTAACAGATGGTTGCCTTCAACAGTGAACACAGTCTCTTAATATATCACATAGACTTCAAGAAACGCTGGGTGCATATCTCAGAGACAGGCTGGCTGCACTGTGAAGTCCAGGCCAGGGAAAACAATTGCTTCCTGCAGGATTCCTGGAAAAAAAAACCACGAAAGATGGCAAGAGAGAACCACTACACACCGTCATGCTCTCCTCTGCTGAATGCAGCCAAGATGGCATATGTCGTACTCTGGGAAAGATCCACTCCATTTCTGGGCTGAGATGGTTTAACGTACAGCTGAATCAAGACCATTCTTCCACCCACTGGCTGTGTGACTTGGAGCAAATCACTAAACCTTTTCAAGCTGAATTTATCTGAGAAGTAGAAATACATGCTTTTTCCAGTTTTTGAGAAGACTGATCTAGAAAGTACTTTTAAAGTGGTAGACAGAACCAACATAAGGACTTACTATTTTGTTGTTTCTATTAAATATAAAAATGTCAGGATTAATTCAATTAATCCAAAGCTTGGGATAAGCTAGCCAGTGATTCTCAACAGGGTGCTCAAAAATCATTTGGAAATATGTGAGTTATTTTGCACTGTCATAAAAAGCAGCAAGTTACTGCGTTTTAGTGGGCTGAATCCATGTGAGTTAGATATACTGAAATTCATATAACAGCCCTGCACAATAAAAGTTATTCAGTCCTTCCTACTTGGCAACCAAATGTCCTACTAATATCTTTTGGATGGATGAATATCTGAGCCTAAATACTCTTCATACTCTTTTGGAAGCTTAAAAACATTTTTTTTTTTTTGCTGAGCTTTAATATCTACAGAAAACCTAATTATCAAGAAAGTTGAAGAGTCTACTTTTTTTTGTTCAGATATTTACCAAAAGTTTCTTCACAGTTCCAGAAAAATCAAGATACCAATAGCCACACCTCTCATGATATGCACCACTAATCCAATATACCTTTACCAATCTGTATTTGTAACTAAAATGCACACAGTATCTTTTATATATAAGAATAGTCTTATTTATGCTTTAACTCAAAATGTCTAAACTACAGAAAAAGTATGGGCTCCACCCAATTAAGAGTTGTCTTCTCTTGAATATAAATTTACACAGATGAGGCTTCAACTATGTCAGTATGTCTTCTAATACATCTATTTCATCCAGTTGGTTCCCCAAGAGTTTACATCGTAAATGGCATATGATTTTATTATAAATTACTTTTTTCATTCATTTTAACGAAGGCTGTAATACTTGATTTTTTGTTTACTTATGTGTGAATATAGGTTATATTATTCATACATGTTTTTCAAGATTGCAGGTTGTTCTCAAAGGTAGTTCTCAAAATGCAATTGATTACATTATTATTTAACATCTTATTTGGGGGAAGGAACAAATTATAGCACTGAAAGCAAGAAATCTGGAATTAGGTAGACCTGAGATTAAATCTGATTTCCAAATTTTGGTAACTATCTTATATCAGCTGATATTGACCCCCTAGTCCCTTGTTTCTTAAAATTATTGTGTCAGGGCACCTGGGTGGCTCGGGTGGTTAAGCATCTGCCTTCAGCTCAGGTCATGATCTCAGGGTCCTGGGATCGAGTCCCATATTGGGCTCCCTGCTCAGCTGAGAGTCTGCTTCTCCCTCTGCCCCTACCCCTGCTCGTGCTCTGTCTCTCAAGTGAAATTGTTTAAAAAATAAATAAAATAAATAAATAAAATTATTGTGTCAACTATGGAAATGAGATAAAAATTATAATGTACAAAAATTCTTGTTTTCACTGTAGTTGGATGTATCAATATATTTATTTATAGCTTGCATTCATTAAATCTTATTTAAGAAAATCCTTCCTACTGCAAAGGGTTAAGGATATTCGCCTCTATTGTTTTTTCAAAAATATTGTTTTGCTATTCATATTTAAATTCATAATTCATATGGAATCCAATTCATTATTGACTATATATTATTTACAATACCTTTTGAAAATTGTATTATTTTAAAAGAATTATAGATGTATAGAACAGTTACAAAAATAGCACAGAAAATTTGCTTACTTCCTTTTCCCAGCTTCCTATCATGTTAACCTCTTACATATCCATAATATAATTATTAGATGCGGGATATTGATGTGAATACAACCCTAGTAACTAAATAAACATTGTATTTAAATGTCACTAACCATATGAAATAAAATTTAATCAATTACAATGAGATCTGTTCCTTATTTCTCACTTGAATAACTGACTGTTTTTCCTGTACTATTAATGATTTTCATCACTCATATGAAGTGACAGCTTGGACATATTTCAGGTTTTCATATATGCATAGATCTATTTTTAGACTTTTATTTTCTTTTCTATTGGTCTGTTTTTTTATCCCTACATTTATACCACTCATAAAATGTAATATAGCATTACAACAAGTATATATGAAATATTTAATATATATGTGTTATCTATTAGCCATATTATCTGTATTTTATGTATATATTACATATATATCCTCTTCTATAGTACACTATATTTTATGTTAAATTGTATTCTTAATATCTAATGGGATAAATCCTGTCTTGTTCTTCTTCAGGAGTATCTTGGTTAATATTGATCTTTGATTACTCCATATAATTTTGGAATGTGAGATGATGTATATGGAATATAAAGAACATGGTAAGTACTCAATAATTGTCTAAATGAGAAGCTGTGAATGAACCAAGTATAAGAATATCTTCAATATTTATTTTTCTAAGTGATTACAACCACTAAAAATAGACACTGGATTTATATAGAATACTCTTTTTTTTAAGGATTTATTTATTTACTCATTTATTTATTTATTCAGAGAGAGAGTGGAGGGAGGGGCAGAGGGAAAGGGAGAGAGTGAATCCCAAGCATACTCCACACTGAGTGTGGAGCCTGAGGTAGGGCTTGATCCTATGAACCTGAGATGATGAACTGAGCCAAAACCAAGAGTTGGGTGTCCAACTGACTGAACCACCCAGGTGCCCCTATAAGGAATATTCTTATTCTCTGCATTCTATTCTCCAGTGTGCATAAAAATTTAGTTTTCCATTTAGCTGTCCAGTTATCTAGTTTTATTGTATCCTTCTAGAGTTTTTCAGAATCTCTTAAATTCTTCACTAACCAAATATTCTGTAGTCTCAACAAATTTTGCTTTTAGCTATTCAAATAACTCATTACATATCATTAGTAAAATATGCTAAATAACGTAAGTCTGAAAGTTAAAAAAATTAATTTTGGACTTATCAGAAGTGATCTACTAAATTTTCCTACACATTTTCTTTCTCTTTTAAATGCATGCTACACTTTATTAATGGCACATCAGTTAATCATCACATAATGCTTAAACAGGTAAATTCACTGATTAGTTTAATCATTGTCTAATTTATTTAAAATATTTAATAATGTTACCACTATAGTATAATAAAACCAAAAACTTTTACCAATTTCTTAAAAACACTAGTCATTAATATTAAAAAAAACTTTGAACAATTTAAAAATTGGTAAAGGTAGTTCTCAAAATGCAATGATATTTTCACCTTCTAATTTTTTAACTGGAAACTCTTGTTAAAATATATCCTTTCACATACACAATTTTAAGTAAAGTTTTCAATTGCAGTTTAATATAATAAAGTTCAAAAATCTGAGTGTACAGTTAAACTTTCACCAAGTGAATACATTCAGATAACCCCCAGATTGAAAAATAGAATATTATCAACATCCAAAAGCTACATTTTATACCTGTTAGGTCAATACCCCTATTTCCTTTCCAAAGAAACCACCATTGTAAGTTCATCAGCCATTGGTAATTTTTACCTTTTTAAAAAAAACTTTTACGAATGGATTGAATTGTATCTGACTTCTTTTACTCATCTCTGTTTATGAGATTCATTGTGAGTTGTTATTGCTGCATAATATATCATTGTCTGAATAGGCTAAAATGTATCCATCTGACAGCTGGATTTATCCAGTTTTTGCTTATTCTAAATAGTGCTGCTATGAACATACTGTACATGTTTTTGGTTTATAAATACATGACATTCTACCAGGTAAATAATAGTAGAACTTTCGGGACAATAACATACAAATATATGCAACTTTTAAAAATAGAGTCAAAGGGTTTTTAAAGCTATAAAATATCACCTATAAGAAGTGTTTGAGGGCTGTTACTGCATAGCCATGACAATCCTTGGGAGTTCCTATATAATTCATGTTAGCAAAGTGTGTAGAGTGGGTTAGTTCAATATTTTATTTTGTACTTCCCTGATTAATAATGAGGTTGAGTAACTTTTAATATGCTTATTAAACATTTGGATATTCTCCTTTGCACAGCGTTCCTTTCAGATGTTTCACACGGATTTATTTATTTAACTGTAGGAGTTCTTTATATATTTTGGACACGAGTCCTTTGTTGAAAGAATATGTATTCAGATTCTGTCTACATATCACCACCATCTAGTTTTAAAATATCATTATTTCTGACCTGGGCTAGTAAAATAACATTTTATGTCTTAAATTGTCTTACTCCTACTGTAATCATATTTGTTTTAAAGGAACCTCTTGGATGAAGTATAATATACATAAGGAAATGTCCACATATTATAAATTTACAGCTGGATGTCATTTTCCAGTTCAAAATCCTTTCTCATTTCCATTATCATTTCTTTAACTCTGGTAATTTAAAAAATATACTAATTAATGTTCTGACAATTGGAGATCTTCTATTTACCTACTACATATTGATTTCTGATTAATTTCCCTATATTCAGACAACATAGAGTGATTTCTCTTAGAATGAAAGACAGGTTTTGTAGTTTAAAGATAGCTTCTTATCAGTCCTGTGAGTGTTATCTATATGCCAATTAGGTCAAATTTATTGATATTGTTTGGATCTTTCATATCATCACTGATTCTGTTTAATGTCTTCATTCTGTTGGATGCTAAGAAGAATACATTAGAGGGTCCCAATCTGGCTATGGCTTTCTTTTCTTTCCTTTCAGGTCTACCCATCATTACATTATTTTATGTGTGAACATTTTATTATAATAATATACCAATTACAAAACATATGCCATTGAATTCCCTTTCTTTTTTTAATACTTTTTTTAAAAAATTGAAATATGCTTGACACACAATGTTGCATGAGTTTTCATTATATTATACTTTAAGGCCATATTATTAGGTCCATCCAAATTTATCATTGCTGTATTTGGCCAGTATAACATTACAAATTGTCCTTTACGTTTTACTAATTCTTCTAACCTAATGTCTCCTTTGATATTATTAAGCTATTTTTTTTGAGAGATAATTGATTCTTTAGATTTTTCCTTACTGCCAGCTTTATGTGACCTTTATATTTAAGAATCTCTTGAAAGTGATATTGATGTGAGGATTTTTAATCCAGTGCGATAATCTTTACATTTTGATTGAACTACTTAATCCATTTCATTTAAATTTATGATTGATACTTCATTTAAATTTGTGTACCTTCTATTCTACAATCCCCTTTTCTCCTTATTTGCTTTCTTTTGTATAATAAAACATCTATTTTTACCATTTCATCCTATCTTTTAATTAATTTATTTTACTGGTTACCTTATTAACATTCTTAAGTTAGTAATGTCTAATATATATAAGTACTTTATCCGCTTTCAGGACAGAAATTTTAGGAAATTTTAACTACTTCATGTTCTATTAATTTTTCATTTAATCCCATATATATTAAACATAACATGAAATTATTATTGTTTTATGTAGACAATATTCATTTAGACTTACACCACATATAACCTTTCCTTATTGCTTCCCTTATTTTCTGCATTTCCACACTGCCCTTCTTTCTGAAGAAGAGGATGGGATATTCTTGTAATCATTTCCCTTGTGTGCACAGGCTTTGTGTGTGCATGCACCTGTGTGTAGGTATGTACATGTGTGTGTGCACAGGCTGTGTGTGTGCATGCACCTGTGTGTAGGTATGTGCATGTGTGTGTGCACAGGCTGTGTGTGTGCATGCACCTGTGTGTAGGTATGTACATGTGTGTGTGCACAGAAGAGTTATCTTCATTTCTGATGCTCTTTCTTCATTCCTGAACATCCGAGGTTCCATCAGCATTAACTCTCTAATGAAACTCCTTTACCATGTCTTGTGGCACAATCTGCTGATGACACATTCTATTAATTTTTTTCATCTGAAATTTCCTCTTAATTCCTACTGGATATGAAATACTGGAGTGACAGTTTCTGTTTTCTTGTTTCAGAAGGATTTTTCCCCAATGCCTTCTAGTCTCTAAACTTTCTGACAGGAAGTCTGCAGCACTCAAAGCACTGCCCTTCTCTGTCATTTTCTTCAGTTGCTTTTTCTTTATCTTTGTTTTTCAGCAGTTTAATTATGATGTCTCTGGATGCGGCTTCTTTGAATTTTACCTTTTGGGTCTTGCTTCGTTTCTTGAACCTGCAAATTTATATTTTTAGCAAATTTGGTAAATTTTTGGCTATTGAGAATTTTACCCTTATTTGGTCTACTCCACTATCCCCTCTCTCTGGTACTGCAAATAAACACATCTAAGAACTTTTGATGAATGCCTGTGATTTTGTACATTTTTACCTATTTTTCTTCTGTATGTTCTGCTCTTAGATTGGACAATTCCTACGGAATACCTTTAAATTCATTGACTCTCTTTTCACTACCATCTCTAATGTGCTCTGGGGTTCATTTCTATTTGGTTCATTTTTATAGTTGTCATTTCTCTGTTGAGATTTTCTACATTTTCACTCATGTCACGTGTGTGTTCCTTTAACTCATGGGGCATAGCTAAAATGGGTGCGTGTAGTTGGCAGCTCGAGCTGCCATAGCAAATTACCAGACTGGGCAGCTTAAACAACAGGAATTCATTTTTCACAGTTCTGGAGGTCAGGAGCCCCCTCTCTGTGTTTCCTGGGGTTGGTTTCTGGTGAGTTCTCTTCCTGGATGCAGACATTTTTCTCACTGTGCCCTCACAAGGACTTCTTGGAAAGACCCTTCTCTCTGTCTTGGTCTCTGTCTCTCTGTCTCTGTCTTTGGCCTCTATCTCTGTCTTTGCAACTATGTTACTTCACTGGGGCCCATCTTTGGGCAAAGCCACAAGAATTGGAAAGATGAGAAACTTACCCCTGTTTGTATCATTTGTCCAAGTTTTTTTCTCCGATTACTCTTCGGAGTCTTTTCTCATCCAGAGATTAGGAAGTCATCAATGAGAAGGATGGGCTGAAGGGAGCTTGCAATGTCTGTCAGTTGTGATTATTTTTGAAAGCTATTTTCATTGGGTATCAAATGCTAGTTTGATAGTTATTTTGTTTTAAATATGACATTCTATCATCTATGGCTTCCACCATTTCTTCCAAAAAGGCAGCCATCGGTCTTATTTGTTGCTCCTTGAAAGCTGATATTCATTTTTTCCTTTGGCTACTTTTAAGATTTTTCTCTTCACTTTGGTTAATGGTTTTACTATGCTGTGTGTAGATGTATATTTCTTTTCCCGCTGGGATTTGTGATACTCCTTCAGTGGGTGTCTCCATGTCTCTTGTCAGCTTGGGGAAATTCTCAGCCATTAATATTTTAAAATATTGTCAATGTTGAATATGTGTCTTATAGCCTGTAGTTTCCTCTTTTTTTCTCTTCATGTTTCAAACAATATATTTCTACTGACCACTAGTCCTTTCTTCAATTTCAACTCATTGGCTGTTAAAACAATTTATTCAATACCTCTTGATTTCAGTTAAGAGTTTTTCACCTTTAGACATTCCATCTGAAGATTTGACATAGATTACAGGTAAATTTATATTTATTTCCATATGCTTTTTTGAAATATGTTAGTCCCAGTTATTTTAAAGTTCATGTCTAATAAGCCCAGTATTTCTATCACCAGTTAGTCTATTTCTCATACATGGCGGGATCACAGAGGAGGAAGTGATTAACTACCCTTAAACGTGTCTGGGGCTTCTCATGAAGCAGTGGCTTAAAAGGCACTTAGAAGTTATGGGGCACCTGGATGATTAGTCGGTTAAGCATCTGAGGCTTGATTTTGGCTCAGGTCATGATCTCAGGGTCCTGAGTCAAGCCCTGTGTGAGGGGTCCACACTGAGCATCGAGCCTGCTTAAGATTCTTTCTCTCCTTCTCCCTCTGCCCCCTGCTCTTGCTCTTTCTCTCTCTCACTCTCGAAGAAGAAGAAGAAGAAGAAGAAGAAGAAGAAGAAGAAGAAGAAGAAGAAGAGGAAGAAAGAGAAAAAGAAAAAGAAGAAGTTGTTTACCTGTAGGGTGATTAAGAGAGGAAAGTTCACGGTAGAGGGAGAGCACGTACAACATGGCAGATGTTCATATGGGAAATACCAGGACATTTTGTGAGGTCAAAGCACAGTATGCTGAAGGAAATGGGTAGGATATGAAGTACAAAATTAGGTTACAATGCATCTGCCATGACAGGCCATTTGGACTTGATGCTGCAGCAGTGGAAAAACAAATACAGGATTTCACTGGTAATATGGCCTTATAAGCTACAGTTCACATAGAGTGATCTGTGTGCACTTGTGACAGATTAAAGATCATATTAAGATGTCCTAAAGTTGCCTCAGAGACCTACCATCACTGTGTTGAAGAGCTAGAATTTATCTGAAGAGGTGACATCTAATGGTACACTTTCAAACACAAATTATACCTTTAGACCTAAGAGTTGGCTTTATTGGGGAGTTTAGTAAATTGATTTTTTATGAAGGAAAAAAGGGAATTTTTTAAAAGGTATGAAAACTTATTTATCATCCATAACAAACTAATCTTCATGTCAGTACAGGTTTGTGTTAGACTCAAGAACAAAATCCTTACCACTTGACAAGTGATGTTTGCCATAACTGTACCTAATTAGTGACATCCATTCTTAACCAAAACCAGTCAGTGCCAACCCAATGAGTCCAAGAGCTCAGATTGTTTTTGTTTTGATTCCAGTTACTAGGAATAAAACAAGCATGGCTTATTATATTTTCTACCCATTTACAATCTATGGGAAAAGAAAACTGGGTCACAGGAGATATGTCATTGTTCTGATGTAGACCTAATATAGTAATGATATCACAGGTTAAAAATAAAGTGCCAAAAAAAATATAAAGTGCCATGCAGAACGAGCAATGAAACAAGGAGCTGGTTCTTTGAAAGAATTAACAAGATTGATAAACCCCTGGCCAGATTTATCAAAAGAAAACAGAAATGACCCAAATCAACAAAATCATGAATGAAAGAGGAGAGATCACAACCAACACCAGAGAAATACAATTATAAGAACATATTGTGAGCAACTCTATGCCAGCAAATTAGATAACCTGGAAGAAATGGGTGCATTCCTAGAGATGTATCAACTACCAAAATTGAACCAGGAAGAAATAGAAAACCTGAAAAGACCTATAACCACTAAGGAAATTGAACCAGTCATCAAAAATCTCCCAACAAACAAAAGCCCAGGGCCAGATGGCTTCCCAGGGGAATTCTACCAAACATTTAAAAAAGAATTAATACCTATTTTCCTGACACTGTTTCAAAAAATAGAAATGGAAGGAAAACTTTCAAACTCATTTTATGAGGCCATCATTACCATGATCCCCAAACCAGACAAAGACCCCATCAAAAGGAGAATTACACACCAATATCCTTGATGAACATGGATGCGAAAATTCTCACCCAAATACTAGCCAATAGGATCCAACAGTACATTAAAAGGATTATTCACCACGACCAAGTGGGATTTATCCCTGGGCTGCAAGGCTGGTTCAACATCCACAAATCAATCAACGTGTTACAATACATTAACAAAAGAAAGAGCAAGAATCATATGATCCTCTCAATAGATGCAGAAAAAGCATTTGACAAAGTACAGCATCCTTCCTTGACCAAAACTCTTCAGAGTATAGGGATAGAGGGTATTTACCTCAATATCATAAAAGCCATCTATGAAAAACCTACAGCGAATATCTTTCTCAATGGGGAAAAACTGAGAACTTTGCCCCTAAGGTCAGGAATGCGGCAGGGATGTCCACTCTCACCACTGCTATTCAACATAGTATTAGATGTTCTAGCCACAGCAATCAGACAACAAAAAGAAATAAAAGGCATCCGAATTGGCAAGGAAGAAGTCAAACTCTCACTCTTTGCAGATGATATGATACACTATGTGGAAAACCCAAAAAACTCCACCCCAAAACTGCTAGAACTCATACAGGAATTCAGTAAAATAGCAGGATATAAAATCAGTGCACAGAAATCAGTGGCATTCCTCTACACCAACAACAAGACAGAAGAAAGAGAAATTAAGGAGTCAATCCCATTTACAATTGCACCCAAACACATAAGATACCTAGGAATAAATCTAACCAAAGAGGCAAAGGATCTGTACTCAGAAAACTATAAAATACTCATGAAAGAAATTGAAGAAGACACAAAGAAATGGAAAAACGTTCCATGCTCATGGATTGGAAGAACAAATATTGTGAAGATGTCAATGCTACCTAGAGCAATCTACACATTCAATGTAATCCCCATCAAAATACCATCCATTTTTTCCAAAGAAATCGAACAAATCATCCTAAAATTTGTATGGAACCACAAAAGACCCTGAATAGTCAGAGGAATATTGAAAAAGAAAAGCAAAGCTGGTGGCATCACAATTCCGGACTTCCAGCTCTATTACAAAGCTGTCATCATCAAGACAGTATGGTACTGGCACAAAAACAGACACATCGATCAATGGAACAGAATCGAGAGCCCAGAAATGGACCCTCAACTCTATGGTCAACTCATCTTCGACAAAGCAGGAAAGAATGTCCAGTGGAAAAAAGACAGCCTCTTCAACAAATGGTGTTGGGAAAATTGGACAGCCACATGCAGAAGAATGAAACTGGACCATTTCCTTACAACACACACAAAATAGACTCAAAATGGCTGAAAGACCTAAATGTGAGACAGGAGTCCATCAAAATCCTAAAGGAGAACACAGGCAGCAACCTCTTCGACCTCAGCTGCAGCAACTTCTTCCTAGAAACATCGCCAAAGGCAAGGGAAGCAAGGGCAAAAATGAACTATTGGGACTTCATCAAGATAAAAAAGCTTTTGCACAACAAAAGAAACAGTCCACAAAACCAAAAGACAACTGACAGAATGGGAGAAGATATTTGCAAATGACATATCAGATAAAGGGCTAGTATCCAAAATCTATAAAGAACTTATCAAACTCAACACCCAAAGAACAAATAGCCCAATCAAGAAATGGGCAGAAGACATGAACAGACATTTTTCCAAAGAAGACATCCAAATGGCCAACAGACACATGAAAAAGTGTTCAACATCGCTCGGCATCAGGGAAATCCAAATCAAAACCTCAATGAGATACCACCTCACACCAGTCAGAATGGCTAAAATTAACAAGTCAGGAAATGATGGATGTTGGCAGGGATGTGGAGAAAGGGGAACCCTCTTACACTGTTGGTGGGAATGCAAGCTGGTGCAAACCCTCTGGAAGACAGTATGAGGGTTCCTCAAAAAGTTCGAAAATAGAGCTCTCATATGATTCAGCAATTGCACTACTGGGTATTTACCCCAAAGATACAAATGTAGGGCCCCGAAGTGGTACGTGTACCCCAGTATTTATAGCAGCAATGTCCACAATAGCCAAACTGTGGAAAGAGCCAAGATGTCCATCGACAGATGAATGGTTAAAGAAGATGTGGTACATATATACAATGGAATATTATGCAACCATCAAAAGGAATGAGATCTTGCCATTTGTAACGACGTGGATGGAACTGGAGGGTGTTATGCTGAGTGAAATAAGTCAATCAGAGAAAGACATGTATCATATGACCTCACTGATATGAGGAGTTCTTAATCTCAGGAAACAAACTGAGGGTTGCAGGAGTGGTCAGGGGTGGGAGGGATGGGGTGGCTGGGTGATAGACATTGGGGAGGGTATGTGCTATGGTGAGCACTGTGAACAGTGCAAGACTGTTGAATCACAGATCTGTACCTCTGAAACAAATAATGCAATATATGTTAAGAAACAAAAAGAAGATAGCAGGAGGGGAAGAATGAAGTGGAGTAAATTGGAGGGGGAGATGAACCATGAGAGATGATGGACTCTGAAAAACAAACTGAGGGTTCTATAGGGGAGGAGGGTAGGGAGATGGGTTAGCCTGGTGATGGGTATTAAAGAGGGCATGTTCTGCGTGGAGCACTGGGTGTTAGGCACAATGAATCATGGAACACTACATCACAAACTAATGATGTAATGTATGGTGATTAACATAACAATAAAAAATTTAAAGAAAAAAATAGAAGTGACTTAGATATGTGTACTGATAGTATAAAGAACAAGATGTATTGAGGATTAGTTATTATCATATCTGTAAGAAATTATAAATAAAGTAGACCATGTGAGAGGTTATATACTTATTGAAGTGATGCTGCCATTGTTAAATAGCTTTTAAATTTTTCTTCTTAGGGGAATTTAGCGGACATACTAGAAATCAGTTTTATTACTATATGGTTATATCATGCTTTGAGCACTAAATTGTACTATTTTTGACTCTGCCTCATTCTCAAGAATTACGTTTAAATAATTTAAAAATGTTTTTAAGAACCATAGACACCATCTGTTATAGGTTCAGTTGTGTCTCCCAAAAACATGTTTTGAAGTCCTAACCCCTGGTACCTGTGAATATGACCTTATTTGAAAATGAGATCTTTGCAAATATAGTCAAGTTAAGATGAGGTAATTAGGGTAGACTTGAATCTAATATGACTGATATCCTTATAAGAAAAGGAGAAGACAGAGACACACAGTGAAAGGACAAGATTATCACGTGACAACAGAGATAGACTGGAAAGATACATCTAGAAGCTGGAAGAGGCTAAGGAGGATCCTACTTATAGGCTTTGCCAGAACATGGCCCACTGACACATTGATTTTGGATTTCTAGTCTCCAGGACAATGAGATAACACATTTTGTTCTTTGGCCACCCAGCTTGTGGCACTTTGTTAAAACAGCCTTGTTAAGGCAGCCACTTACTTTGGAGAATAAGTACGAACCAGGCAAATCAACCAAAACATACCAGGTTCTTCTCTGGGAAAGTGATGATATAGTTGGGACCTGACGGAGAGTCTCTCAAACTACCAGGGAGCAAAAATGATTTAAAACAACTTTGGAAATTGAATCAAGGGCTAGATGGTAAGTCATGGTGACCCTATTTCAGAAATTGCATTTTAAAGAAAGTACTATATGCAGATCTTGGAATATTTTATGTAAAAGACTGCCATAACCAATCTACATGCTTAAAAATGACCTAAGCAATGTAGAGAGAATGCACTGGATGGGAGGTCAGGTAAAGTGATCCTACAATTTATTGAGTCATCATGATTATTTTATGTAGGGTATTGACAATGAAGAAAGAGTGAAATAGATATTTTTGGGAAATATCCTGGAGTTTACGATGACAGGATTTTCAGTGGAGAGGTAAATGTCAGAAGTAATTCCTAGGTTTCCTTGAGCAACTGGCTTGATATAAGTGCTCTTTTTTTTTTTAATTTAATTTTATTATGTTATGTCAGTCACCATACATTACATCATTAGTTTTGATGTAGTGTTCCATGATTCACTGAGTATAACACCCAGTGCTCCATGCAATACATGCCCTCCTTAATACCCATCACCAGACTAACCCATCCCCCACCCCTCCCCTCTAAAACCCCTCTAAAACCCCTCTAAAAGATTGTTTCTCAGAGTGCATAGTCTCTCATGGTTCGTCTCCCCCTCCGATTTCTCCCCCTTCATTTTTCCCTACCTACTATCTTCTTTTTTGTTTTTTTAACATATAATGTATTATTTGTTTCAGAGGTACAGGTCTGTGATTCAACAGTCTTACACAATTCACAGTGCTCACCATAGCACATACCTTCCCCAATGTCCATCACCCAGCCACCCCTCAAAAAACAAAATCCTACCATTTATAAGTGCTATTTCTTCAGCTGAGTAAGACTATAGGATAAGATTCATGGGGTAAGATCAAACTAGGTAAAGAAACTGGGTCTTGGCATAATGGTATCATCAGATGGAGGGAAGACACTCTGCTCAGATTTACCAAAATCCAACACCCTCAGCCCTTATCATTTATCTCATCCTCCAACTTAAGATCCAAGGAAAAATTCTAACAGCATCAAATGAACTGTGAGGGTCCATACTCACACTCAAGTCAAGGAATTACCATCATCAACCATAGGCTCTCTTTGCTCAATGATTAACAAGCATGAAAACCAACATAAGTCATGAAATTATTTTAAATTGTAAAAAGAATCAAATTATCAATAAATAGGGAAAATAGTTTCTAAATTTTTACGTTTAAAAAATAATTTTGGAAACATCTATTCTGAAATCTCTTAAAAATTAAAACAAGAACACTATCAAACAAGATATAAAGGTTAGAAAATTCTTAAAACCCAATTTTAAATGAGAAAAGAGATAGCTGCATTTCAAAAAGTCATGCCTTAACAATTCACAACGGCATGAAGAATAAAGAGACAATTTATGACTCCAGAAAAATACATCAGAGATGAAGTGATCATGTATGTCTGGAATTCATGGGGGAGGAAGGAAATGTAAATAGTTAAAAAGGATGATAGGTGTCGAGGGGAAATAATAGGGAA
The DNA here is from genome assembly GCF_003265705.2 of Callorhinus ursinus. Lineage (NCBI taxonomy): Eukaryota > Metazoa > Chordata > Mammalia > Carnivora > Otariidae > Callorhinus > Callorhinus ursinus. The sequence goes on from NW_027397068.1 coordinate 76,721,791, forward strand.
AAATAAAAATAAATATAAAGACTATAATATAAGTGAAAAATGGTCAGGATGCTCAGACAATCATGGTCTATCTAAAAAGTTCAGGAGAATCAACTGAAAAACTGTAGTCACAAAAAATGGCCGGCTGTAAGATCAAAATGTAAATATCTTATGCCAGCAAACAATAATGATAAAATATAGTGGTAAGAATGTAAACAAAAAAACATAAAATACCTAGGAAATAACAAATCAGTAAACAACATTTAATACGAAAATTAGAAATACTACTAAGTATATACAGGTGGCCTGAATTACAAGAAGTATTATATCCATGGCACAGTCAATATGGCAAAAACATCCAGTCCCCAAAATTAGTCAATAAATACAGCATGATTACAGGCAAAGTTTTAACAGGATTTTTTTCATAAAACCTGACAAATGATCCTAAAAATGTATATAATGCAATATATGCACAAGAAGAGCCAAGACTATTGTGGAATATAATGAATGAACAGTTTTTCCTTTAAGATATGAAAATATATTTTACATTTCAAGTTACTGAAATAGTGTGGGATTTGTATTAAATAAACAGTATGGAAATGAAGTGTGGAAATGAAGATATATATTCTTCCACGAAGTTGTAAGAGAATGTGTCTGAATGTGTCCCCACAAAATTCATACATTGAAATACTAATGCCCAACATGATAGTTTTAGGAAGTAGACCTTTGAGAGGTGATTAGGTGATGAGGGTGGGTCCTGCATGATGGAATTAGTGCCCTCATCAAAAAGACCCAGACAACAACCTTGTCCCTTCCATCTTGTGAGGACAGAATGAGAAGTCTGCCTCCAGGCCCTCACCAGAACCCTGGGATGCTGAACTGGGACTTCTAGCTTCCAGAACTGTGAGAAATGAATTCCTAATACTTGTAAGTCACTCAGTCTATAGTAGTTTGTTATAGTAGGCCAAATGGGTCAAGACAGCGAGGAAGGTCCTCATAAAGAAGACCCTAAACCAAAGCTTAACAAAGATTGATAGATGCTCTTCATCAAAAGGAAGTAATTTTATATGTCCTCAAAAGAAAGTTAAAGGATAAAGGCCTGTAGAAAATATTTTCTAGGGCGCCTGGGTGGCTCAGTTGGTTAACCAAATGCCTTCGGCTCAGGTCATGATCCTGGAGTCCTGGGATCAAGCCCCGCATCGGGCTCCCTGCTCGGCAGGGAGTCTGCTTCTCCTTCTGACCCTCCCCCCTCTCATGCTCTATCTCATTCTCTCTCTCAAATAAATAAATAAAATCTTTAAAAAAATATTTGCTACATACATAACAAAGGAAGAATCTAGTGGAAAACAATAAAAATTATAAATTAGTTTTTTTTAAAAAGACAACACCCAAAAATAAAAACAAAGTAACAAAAAAGGAAATAAAATACCTGATAATAATGAAAAATTCTTGAACTTCACTAGTATTACAGAATATGCAAACAAAACCGGAGTTAATATTTCCATTCATTAGAGTGGTAAAATTCATTGTTTTACATCACAGTTGGCAGGTGTGAGGAAATATATATCCTGTGTACTCATGGTTGAATACCGTTTTAGGCAGTTTTTTTCCTTGAAAGGAAAAAAAAAAACCTGTCAATCTGGATTCTACACCCTGAGCCTTCGCTAGGTCAGAGAGGCATACTTAAATGTGTTACCAAAAAAAAAAGGAGAGAAAAAAAGAACTGAATAACATTAGCGTGTTAGTACAGATTACATTGTTGCAATTTATTTGAATTATCTAAATACACCTTGAAATTTTCCAATTTGAGTTAAAGTAATTCTTTCTGGTCTTAAATGTAATCTGGTTGCCATAGAAACTGTTTTTTTAAAGAAATTCTTTAAAAGAACACCTGTGTCAATAAGCATACATCTGAAATATGTAAACTCTTACAACTCAATACACTTTAATTTCTTCTATGTTAATTCCTGTATTTCACCTAAATAATAAAGATTAATAATTTGTCTCATAACTGTATCACATTAGGCTAAAATGTCTCCAATTTATGCACAACTACATTTTTCATGATTTTCTGGGAAATCAAAACAAACATTCAGTACAAATACTTTTTGAAATAATTACTTTTTTCTCTAAAATGAAGGGAAGGAAAAGGAAAGAGACGGCAGATTTTGAAGAAGAAGGAAGGCTGGAATGGAACCTTGATTAGTGAATGTATTTTAAAGAAATTTAAAATCCACCTGGCACTCAGATATAAAAAGAAATGAAGATTGAGCTGCTTCACTGACATTTCCTTCTGGATTGCAGAGGATTGTAATGACTCATTCTTCATTGCTATGCCAGTCTATCTTTCCAGCACAAGGCTTCATTAAGGTTAAAACAAATGTAAAAGCAAAATGCAAGGCTAGTGTCAGTGTGGTACTGGCAAGTTTTAGTGACCTGTCATAGTGACATAAACCCCAATGTGCCCACCTGGAAGCTCCACAGGCAAATGTGTCTCATGATAGGGACTTCAGGAAGAATCTATATAGAAATGAAATTGGAAGTCTCTCTAACGTTACCTGACAGCATGTAGACTGACCTTCATAAGCACTGATGTGACATAAAGGATGCCTGAGTAACCAGGCACAGAGAAACATAATTGGCAAAGTAAGGGATTTTAATAGAGTGTATAAAAATGTGTGTGGAGACAGATAGGTGCTGTCTCTTCTATACACTTTTCTAGTAATGGTAATTGTATGTGTGTTGGATGAAAGCATGGGTGAGTCCCATTCAGCCTTCATAGAACAGTAGCAATATTAAATAGACAATGATCATAAAATACTCTTTGTGTGTGCTTTAAGGTAAATTTTTCACATATGAAAGTTGTCAGATTAAAAAGTCGAGATTTATCATGAGAACTAGAACAGACTGAGGCTCACTGGAAATATATTCCTAATTCTGCTACATGATGATATTACACTATTTTCCACAAGGGGTGTGCTGTGTGCTGTGTGTGCTGTGTGTGTGTGTGTGTGTGTGTTGTGTGTGCTGTGTGTGTGTGTGTG
>NW_027397068.1:76724823-76727498 GCF_003265705.2 Callorhinus ursinus
TGTGTGTGTGCTGTGTGTGCTGTGTGTGTGTGCTGTGTGTGTGTGTGTGTGAATGCATGTACAAGAGGGGAAGGAATGGATGGGTGAAGAATGAAAACCAGAAATGTTGTTTCACTTTTTTCATATTGCTCATCAGTACTAGCTCTTAAATTTCTACATAACGGAAACCTGAGAGAGAAATTCTTGTTGGTAGAACTTTACTTGAAGCTGCATAGCATGGGTCTTAGATTATATGTTTATTTAGGATGGTTTGAGGATCTAATTAAGATTTCATAGTAGGGGCGCCTGGGTGACTCAGTCAGTTAAGCATCCAACTCTTGGTTTCAGCTCGGGTCATGATCTCAGAGTCATGAGACCAAGCCCTAGGTCAGGCTCTGCACTCAGCATGAAGTCTGCTTAAGATTCTCTCTCCCTCTCCCTCAGTCCCTGCACCCCCCCTCTAAAATAAATAAATAAATCTTTAAAAAAAATTTCATAGTAGCTAAAGCTCTTCAAGGCTCTCCTTCATGTATTCATTGCTGCTGATGTTATGACATTCCTCAATACTTAATCCTAATGTGATGTAAATGACTATGAGGTTATGATGGTGTGGCAGGACATTACAATCTTAAGTTATTCCTCTGGTCTCAATACTCTTTTCTTTCCATTACAGAATCTCTAATCCTTACATGTTCCTACCCCAAGCTGTAAACAATGAACTTGACAGTCACAGATTCATCTTGTATCATTTATTTGTGTATAATAATATAATTAGAAAGATAACAGTGACTAGATTATCTGGCATGCAAGCAGTCAGTAGGTGGAAGACTTATTTTGCAGGGTTTGGGGTTTTTATTTCCGGGTACCTTGCAAATGACATGCCACCGTGCTGAGCACAATTCAGAATGGATCTGGTTCTACTTGCTACTTGTATGACTTCAGATAAGTTATTCAACATCTTTGTACTTCCATTTCCTCACCTGTAAGTCAGGATACTAGTAAGATCTTTCTTATTGGATAATCATGGTTTAAGCATTAACTGAAAGTATAGAAGTGACATATGTGAAAGAGTACCTGAAAATAAGGAAGCACTCAATACATGCCAGCCATTATTATTCCTATTACAGGGTAATGGCTTAAAAAAATCTTCCAGAGCTATGTGTACATATGGTCATGCTCACTGGTAAGGCAACATTTTTGGGAGACACTAAACTTATCCAGTGAGATGTCATTAAGGGACTTTGAGTTCTTCATTTTGAATAGCTTTGAAAACCTACAGAATTTGTTTTGAACATTCTGAATCATGGCAATTCAATAAAAAATGTGATTTTTAATTGCATTTTTTACTCCAAAAGTCATAAATGGAGTATACTAAATGGCAGACACAATGGAAGGTATATTGATTAGTAAGGAACTTTCCCAGGCTGCCCTCATGGAATTTGTAAGTTAGAGCCCAGATTGATATATATGAATGTTAATTAAATTGGTCCTTTTCTTTTTCTTTTAAGATTTTATTTATTTATTTGAGAGGGAGAGAATGAGAGATAGAGAGCACGAGAGGGAAGAGGGTCAGAGGGAGAAACAGACTTCCTGATGAGCAGGGAGCCCGATGCAGGACTCGATCCCGGGACTCCAGGATCATGACCTGAGCCGAAGGCATTCGCTTAACCAACTGAGCCACCCAGGCGCCCCAAATTGATCCTTTTCTGATTAAAATTGAGGGAATAACTAATTGTATTTCATGGCTCATACAAAGCCAATGATGCACTTCCAAAGAATTTCAAAAGTATGTTTAATCTGAAAATAGAGTCATTTATAAGAATAAAATTTGTAAATCTCTTATAACAAAAAAACAAACATGGACTCACAGAAACATATTGCTAAGAGTTTATTGCTAAGTGAACTTGGTGATTAGAATGCCCTGGTTGATGTGCTCTCTGCTTCTGTTTGCACAGAGGAGAATCCATACCCTCATATGTATTAGTTTTTAGTTGCTCAACTGGGGTAGTTTCAAATCTTTATATAAGAACCCTTTTATTATCTGTCTAAAAATATCTGTAGCTCATGTTTATCATTGGTCTTCCAATGCCTAGTTCAATATCCCTTATCCTCTCAAGCAGAGACCATGTTTTCCTGCCCCTTATGCACAAGGACTTAGGAAGGTGTTTGGAAAGATTAGGAGGAGGAGGGGGAGGAGGAGAGGAGGAGAAGAAGAATACAGAATATTTGTCAGTAAACAGCTTAGAGGAGTATAGAACTGGAAGTACAATGTCAGATATGGTTGTGGTAGTTCAAGGTAAAGTGAGAGTGCTCTCATGTAAGGAAAAAGAAGTGAGGAATGAAAAAGACAAATTTATGTGAAGGCAGACAAGGAATTAGAATAGAAAAGATTGGGGTTCAATTACATCACTCAAGAAAGGAAAGGGAAAATCTGTGGGTCACACCCAGGTTTCCAATTTGGGTACCTGGGATTGCCCCATTATCATATAAGACAAGGAATGGATTTATAGAGGTAAAGACCAACTTTTGTTTATCTTACACCCTTAAGCCCAGTACTAAGCACAACCCTTGGCACACGGTAAGCAAAGAATTGATCATGACTGATACACTTAAATAAACTATGTAAGTGAGGGGTCGGAGCAAGATGGCGGAGGAGCAGGAGACCTGGATTTCGTCTGGTCTCAGGAATTCAGCTG
>NW_027397068.1:76727898-76788728 GCF_003265705.2 Callorhinus ursinus
GAAACCAGCCCTCCAAGAAATATTGAAAGGGGTCCTCTAAGCAAAGAGAGAGTCTAAAAGCCACATAGATCAGAAAGGAACACAGACAATATACAGTAACAGTCACCTTACAGGCAATACAATGGCACTAAATACATATCTTTCAATAGTTACCCTAATGTAAATGGGCTAAATACCCCAATCAAAAGACACAGGCTATCAGATTGGACTAACAAACAAGACCCATCGATATGCTGTCTGCAAAAGACTCATTTTAGACCCAAAGACACCCCCAGATTGAAAGTGAGGGGGTGGAAAACCATTTACCATGCTAATGGACACCAAAAGAAAGCTGGAGTGGCAATCCTTATAACAGACCAATTAGATTTTAAACCAAAGACTGTAATAAGAGATGAAGAAGGACACTATATCCTACTCAAAGGGTCTATCCAACAAGAAGATCTAACAATTGTAAATATCTATGCCCCTAAAGGGGAGCAGCCAATTATATAAGGCAATTAATAACAAAAGCAAAGAAACACATTGACAACAATACAATAATAGTGGGACTTCACAAACATATTCAGAATATTCCATCCCAAAGCAACGGAATACACATTCTTCTCTAGTGCCCATGGAACATTCTCCAGAATTGATCACAACCTAGGACACAAATCAGGTCTCAACAGGTACCAAAAGATTGGGATCATTCCATGCATATTTTCAGACCACAATGCTTTGAAACTAGAACTCAATCACAAGAGGAAAGTCGGAAAGAACTCAAATACATGGAAGCTAAAGAGCATCCTACTAAAGAATGAATGGGTCAACCAGGAATTTAAAGAAGAATTAAAAAAATTCATGGAAACCAATGAAAATGAAAACACAACTGCTCAAAATCTTTGGGATGCAGCAAAGGCAGTCCTGAGAGGAAAGTGTATAGCAATACAAACCTTTCTCAAGAAACAAGAAAGGTCTCAAATACACAACCTAACCCTACACCTAAAGGAGCTAGAGAAAAAACAGCAAATAAAGCCTAAACCCAGCAGGAGAAGAGAAATCATAAAGATCAGAGCAGAAATCAATGAAATAGAAACCAAAAGAACAGTAGAACAGATCAACGAAACTAGGAGCTGGTTCTTTGAAAGGATTAACAAGATTGATAAACCCCTGGCCAGACTTATCAAAAAGAAAACAGAAATGACCCAAATCAACAAAATCATGAATGAAAGAGGAGAGATCACAACCAACACCAAAGACATAAAAATAATTATAAGAACATATTATGAGCAACTCTATGCCAGCAAATTAGATAACCTAGAAGACCTGGGTGCATTCCTAGAGATGTATCAACTACCAAAATTGAACCGGGAAGAAATAGAAAACCTGAACAGACCTATAACCGCTAAGGAAATTGAAGCAGTCATCAAAAATCTCCCAACAAACAAAAGCCCAGGACCAGATGGCTTCCCAGGGGAATTCTACCAAACATTTCAAGAAGAATTAATACCTAGTCTCCTAAAACTGTTCCAAAAAATAGAAATGGAAAGAAAACTTCCAAACTCATTTTATGAGGCCACCATTACTTTGATCCCAAATCCAGACAAAGACCCCATGAAAAAGGAGAATTACAGACCAATATCCTTGATGAACTTGGATGCAAAAATTCTGGAGTATGCCACTATGGTACTGGCACAATAGGATCCAACAGGACTTTAAAAGGATTATTCACCATGACCAAGTGGGATTTATCCCTGGGCTGCAAGGTTAGTTCAACATTCTCAAATCAATCAACGTGATACAATGCATTAACAAAAGAAAGAACAAGAATCATATGATCCTCTCAATAGATGCAGAAAAAGCATTTGACAAAGTACAGCATCCTTTCTTGATCAAAACTCTTCAGAGTATAGGGATAGAGGGTACACACCTCAATATCATAAAAGCCATCTTTGAAAAACCTAGAGCGAATATCATTCTCAATGGGGAAAAGCTGAGAGCTTTTCCCCTAAGGTCAGGAACGCGGCAGGGATGTCCACCCTCACCACTGTTATTCAACATAGTATTAAAAGTCCTAGCCACAGCAATCAGACAACAAAAAGAAATCAGAGGCATCCAAATCGGCAAAGAGGAAGTCAAACTCACTCTTTGCAGATGATATGATACTGTATGTGGAAAACCCAAAAGACTCCACCCCAAAACTGCTAAAACTCATACAAGAATTCAGTAAAGTAGCAGGATATAAAATCAATGCACAGAAATCAGGGGCATTCCTATACACCAACAACAAGACAGAAGAGAGACAAATCAAGGAGTCGATCCCATTTACAATTGCACCCAAAACCATAAGATACCTAGGAATAAATTTAACCAAAGAGGCAAAGGATCTGTACTCAGAAAACTCTAAAATACTCATGAAAGAAATTGAAGAAGACACAAAGAAATGGAAAAATGTTCCATGCTCATGGATTGGAAGAACAAACATTGTGAAGATGTCAATGCTACCTAGAGCAATCTACACATTCAATGCAATCCCCATCAAAATACCATCCACTTTTTTCAAAGAAATCGAACAAATCATCCTAAAATTTGTATGGAACAAGAAGAGACACCGAATAGCCAGAGGAATGTTGAAAAAGAAAAGCAAAGCTGGCGACATCACAATTCCAGACTTCCAGCTCTATTACAAAGCTGTCATCATCAAGACAGTATGGTACTGGCACAAAAACAGACACATAGATCAATGGAACAGAATCGAGAGCCTAGAAAGGGACCCTCAACTCTATGGTCAACTCATTTTTGACAAAGCAGGAAAGAATGTCCAGTGGAAAAAAGCCTCTTCAACAAATGGTGTTGGGAAAATTGGACAGCCACATGCAGAAGAATGAAACTGGACCATTTCCTTATACCACACACAAAAATAGACTCCAAATGGTTGAAAGACCTAAATGTGAGACAGGAGTCCATCAAAATCCTAAAGGAGAACACAGGAAGCAACCTCTTTGACCTCAGCCGCAGCAACTTCTTCCTAGAAACATTGCCAAAGGCAAGGGAAGCAAGGGCAAAATGAACTATTGGGATTTCATCAAGATAAAAGGCTTTTGCACAGCAAAAGAAACAGTCCACAAAACCGAAAGACAACTGACAGAATGGGAGAAGATATTTGCAAATGATATATCAGATAAAGGGCTAGTATCCAAAATCTATAAAGAACTGATCAAATTCAACACCCAAATCACAAATAATCTTATCAAGAAATGGGCAGAAGATATGAACAGACATTTTTCCAAAGAAGACATCCAAATAGCCAACGGACACATGAAAAAGTGATCAACATCGCTCGGCATCAGGGAAATCCAAATCAAAACCTCAATGAGATACCACCTCACACCAGTCAGAATGGCTAAAATTGGGCGCCTGGGTGGCTCATTTGGTTAAGCGACTGCCTTCGGCTCAGGTCATGATCCTGGAGTTCTGGGATCGAGTCCCGCATCGGGCTCCCTGCTCTTCAGGGAGTCTGCTTCTCCCTCTGACCCTCCCCCCTTCTCATGTGCTCTCTCTCTCTCATTCTCTCTCTCAAATAAATAAGTAAAATCTTAAAAAAAAGAATGGCTAAAATTAACAAGTCAGGAAAGGACAGATGTTGGCAGGGATGCGGAGAAAGGGGAACCCTCCTACACTGTTGGTGGGAATGCAAGCTGGTGCAACCACTCTGGAAAACAGTATGGAGGCTCCTCAAACAGTTGAAAATAGAGCTACCATACGATCCAGCAATTGCACTACTGGGTATTTACCCCAAAGATAAAAATGTAGGGCCCCGAAGTGGTACGTGTACCCCAATGTTTATAGCAGCAATGTCCACAATAGCCAAACTGTGGAAAGAGCCAAGATGTCTATCGACAGATGAATGGATAAAGAAGAAGTGGTATATACACACAATGGAATATTATGCAGCCATCAAAAGGAATGAGATCTTGCCATTTGCAACGACGTGGATGGAACTGGAGGGTGTTATGCTGAGTGAAATAAGTCAATCAGAGAAAGACATGTATCATATGACCTCACTGATAGGAGGAATTCTTAATCTCAGGAAAAAAACTGAGTTTTGCTGGAGTGGTGGGGTGTGGGAGGGATGGGGTGGCTGGGTGATAGACATTGGGGAGGGTATTTGCTATGGTGAGCACTGTGAATTGTGCAAGACTGTTGAATCACAGATCCATACTTCTGAAACAAATAATGCAATATTTGTTAAGAAAAAAAAAAGCAGGAGAAGATAGCAGGAGGGGAAGAATGAAGGCGAGTAAATTGGAGGCGGAGACGAACCCTGAGAGACGATGGACTCTGAAAAACAAACTGAGGGTTCTAGAGGGGAGGGGGGTGGGGGGATGGGTTAGCCTGGTGATGGGTATTAAAGAGGGCACGTTCTGCGTGGAGCACTGTGTGTCATGCACAAACAATTAATCATGGAACACTACATCAAAAACTAATGATGTAATGTATAGTGACTAACATAACAATCAAAAATTTTTAAAAAAATAATAAACCATGTAAGTAAGTCTAGAATAACATTTGAAAATGGATAGAGGAAAAAAGCTTACAGGAAATGATTTAATGGGAGTATACTGGAAACCAGAGGACCAAATAAAGACACTAAAATATGTTCTTCTAATAATTCCATCATAGATATGTTTAGAAGCCAGATACAGATGAGATAACGAAATTTGGCTATCTAGACATTCTGATATAATAAAAAATAAATATATATTTTAATTCAGGTTTCAAAGTATAAATTACAAAGTAAATTTCACCCTTCCAAGTGTAAAGTCTATGAACATTGACAAACACATGCAATCATGTTACCACCGCAAAATCAAGATACAGAATATTTCCATATCCACAAATATTCCCTTGTGCCCCTTTGCTATCAATCCCCCTTCTCACACTAGGGACCCTGGTAAACATGGATGCAGTTTCTGTTCTTGAGGTTTGCCTGTTCCAGCACCTCTTTATAAATGAAATCATACATTCTATATAGCCTTTTGAGTCTGGCTTGTTTCATTTATCATCATGTATTTGAGAGCCATCATTGTTGTTGCATGATTGGTTGTTCACTCATGCGGTTTTGTTTTTTGTTTTTTTTTAATTAAACATTTGAAAAGATTATAGATTTTCAAAGAGTTTTATGTAATGATAATCAAGATTTTACCACTTTGAGTTGTGTGCAAATTTTACTTCCATTTATCTTCTTTTACCTTTCCCTTATAAGTATCATCTTAAGTATCAGATGGTGTTATAATTTTTGTAACCATCATATATGGTTTTTAAAAACTCATGAGGAGAAGGATAGTCTAATGCATTTACCAGTATTTCTGCTCTTTCCTTCAGTCTTCCTCCTGATTCTCCAATATTTCTTCCCTTAGCATTTCTTTCCTGTCTGAAGGACTTATGTTAGCCACTTGTTACAAGTAGGTCTGTGAGTGACAAATAATTTTAGTTTTACTTCATATGACAATGTCTTTATTTCCCCATTATTCTTGAAGGGCAGTTTCACCTGATATAGAATCCACGATTAATATTTATTTTTTCAAAGATTTTATTTTTTTAAGTAATCTCTACACCCAACAGGGGGCTCAAACTCACAATCCCAAGATCAAGAGTCACATGGTCTACCTACTGACTGAGTCAGCCAGGCGCCTGACATTTCTTTTATCATTTGAACATGTGCTACTTTCTTCTGACCTCCAAGGTTTCAGATGAGAAATACACTGTCATTTTAATTTGTGTTCCCTATAGATAATGTGTCTTTCTTCCCTGCTGCCAAGATTTTTTCTTCATCTTTAGTTTTCCATAATCACAATGTATCTTTGCATGGATTTCTCTGAGTTTATCCTATTTTGGATTCATTCAGCTTCTTTGTTATGTAAGTTTATCTTTCATCAAATTTGGGATTTGATGAAATATATGATGAAAAAATATTCAGCCATTATTTTTTCAAATACTATTTCAGCCCCACTCTCTTTCTCTTCCCTCAAGGGACGCTGATGATATGGTGGTTGGATTTTTTGTTATTGCCCCACAGGTCTTTCAGGTCTGCTTATTTATTGCTTTTAGTCTATTTTTTTCTGTTTTCAGAGTTCTTCCTGGGCTTGGTGCTTGTTGTGGCAGGATCCCTCTTACCAGTTTCCCAAGCTGGGCATTTTCTCTGGCTAGGGGAAGAGAATCTCAGCCCAGTGGAGATGGAGACTGCTTCCCCAGTGAACTTATTGTCAGTGAAGCTTCTGGCTGAAACCTCTTACTGGTACTGCTGTCATCTTCTGGTCTTCTCGTCAGGACTCCCATTTGATCTGGTGGATGGATAATCATACATGGGACACATTCTGTTGCTAAGTTGGGGGTCAGAATTACCAGGTCTGAGCCATTTTTTTTTGCTGGATAGGGTAGGGATCCTAAGAAGAATGACCACCATACATTTCCTCCTGTCTTGGTATCTCTAACCAATTCACTTTGCTCTTTCTGTCTTTCAGAGTTCTCATTTGATCATCTTTTGTGTTATGTAGCTTGCATTGTAGGTATACTTACGGATAGAGGATGGAGAGATGAGTCTACATCAAAATCTCTGGTCAGAAGCCTCCATTCTTTTTTATTGATTAGTAGTATGCCATTATATGGCTATAGCAAGTTGGGTTTTTTGTTTGTTGGCTTGCTTTTTGTTTTTGCTTTTCACCATTCACAAGCTGAAGGTTACTTGGGAGATGATTTTTTCCAGTTTTGGGAGATGATTTTTTAAAAGCCCTTAAAATATGCATATACATTTTATTTTGTGGATATATATATTCATTGATTCTTGTAAATACCTAGAAGTGAGATTGTTGGGACAAAAGTGCAAACTTAACTCAGTAAGAAAATGCTGAAGAAAGTTCTGTGAGGATGACAGAACAAGAAGCACCAGAAATCTGTCTCTGCTGTAACAACAATTGTACTGGCAGAATCCATCTAATGTAACTATTTTGGAAATTCCATCTATTTAATGCTTATGGCTTCCAGGGAAGACTTGGGTGGTGAATTGTGGTTACTTTCAGTCAATTTCAGCTCTTAGTACAGTATCAGCTATCATCCACCACTCCTAGGTCTGTGGATGACATCTGTTCACATGTTCCTGGAGCAACCTACACACGGCTTGCAGAAAAGCCAGGGAGGCAAAAAGGACCCTGCCGTCCAAATAGTAGGGACTTGTGCTCTGTTTCTGATTGCAGCCTCTGATTACAGAGTGCTGATGCAGAGATGGGTAACCACCATTGTACAATCCCCCATCCTACTGTTGAAAGCCCTGCCCCATTTGGCTGAAGTGACTTCCACAGAATTTAAAGAGATGACACATATTTTTTCCTCTTCATTTTTCTCTTTTTTCTCTGTTGGGAGTCTGACTTTTAAGGACTTGGACATTCAAAAACAACTGAGGAAATTAGAAAGTCATTATTCATGCCTGAAATATTGAAAAAAAAAAGTGAACAGAGCCTAAGGACCTGCAGAATACCATAAAGCGGACCAAAATATTCATTGTGGGAGTCTTCCAAGAAGATGGAAAGCATCAGAGAGATTATTTGAAAAAATGATGACCAAAGTATCTCAAACTTGAAATAAAATACATATATATAAACATCTAAGGAGCTCAACAAACTCCACACTTAATGTATTTAAAGAGACCCACACCAAGACACTTTATAATCAGACTGTCAAAAGACAAAGAGAGTCTTGAAAGCAGCAAGAGAGAAGCAATTCATCACATACAAGGGATTCTCAGTAAGATTATTAGTAGACATCTCACCAGAAATCTTGGAGGCCAGAAAGAAATGGGCTGATATTTTCAAAGTGCTTAAAGAAGAAAACTGTCAGCTAAGAAACCTATGTCTGGCAAAACTGTTGTTCAAATGTGAGGAAGAAATGAAAATATTCTCATATAAACCAAAGCTAAGGAAGTCTTTCACTACTACATCTGTCCTACAAGAAAGTCTAAAGGGTGTTTTACCATTTGAAATAAAAGGACACTGGGCAGTAGATGAAAGCCATCTGAAGAAATAAAGATCTTTAGGGACATAGGTGGCTCAGCCAGTGAAACATTCACTCTTGATTTCAGCTTGGGTTATGATCTCAGGATTCTGGGATCAAGCCCTGTGTTGGGGCCCACACGAGGGGCTCTGTGCTCAGCAGGGAGTCTGCTTGGGATTCTCTCTCCCTCTCCCTCTCCCTCTGCCCCTCCCCTCACTCACTCTCTTCTTCTCTCTCTCTCTCTTTCAAATAAATAAATAAATCTTTAAAAGAAGAAATAAAGATCTTGGTTCAGGTAAATACATGGGCAATTATGAAAGCCAGCATTATTGTAACTTAACTTTGGTTTGTTATTCCACTTTTTGTTTTCAAAAATGATTTAAGAAAGTAATGCATAAAAATTACTAGTCTGTTCTTGGATACATTATGTATAAAGATGTAATTCTGCAACATTAATAACTGAAAAGCAATCCAAATAGAGCTATTAAAGGAGTAGATTTTTGAATGTTATTGAAGTTAAGCTGGTATCAACTCAGAATGTGGTAACTTTAGATGTTAATTATAATCCCCACTGTAACCAAAAAGAAAATAGCTAAAGAACATGCACAAAAGGGAATTAAAAGAGACTTAAAATGTTTCACTCTAAAAAGTCAGCTAAATATAAAGAAGACAGTAATGCAGAAAACAGGGAGCAAAATATCTATAAGGCATATAGAAAATAAGTAGCAAAATGATAGAAGTGAATTCCAAGCCTGATAGTAATTGCTTTAATTGTAAATGGATTAAACTCTCTAATCAAAAGACAGAGATTGGCTGAAGGGGGCATGGGGGACAAAACGAAACAAAGAAAAAACATGATCCAATGATATGTTCTCTACAAGGAACTCACATTAGATCCAAAGAAAAAAAACAGGTTGAAAGTGAAGGGATGGAAGAAGATATTTCATGCAAATAGTAGCCAAAAGAAATCAGGGTGGCTATACTAATATCAGATGAAATAGGTATTAAATAAAAAAGGATTATAAGACACAAAGGATATATTAACAAAAGTTTCAATTCAGCAAGAAAATATAGCAATTATAAACATTTTTAAACATAATAACAGACCATCAGAACATATGAAGAAAAAATTGACAAAATTGAAAGGAGAAATAGATAGTTCTACAACAATAGTTGGAGACTTTAATACCACACTCTCATAATGAATAGAATGTAATTAATAGAATAGAAAGAAGATAAGTAAAGAAATAGAGGACTTGAAGGGTGCCTGGATGGCTCAGTCTGTTAAACATCCAACTCTTGATTTCAGCTCAGGTCATGATTTCATGGTCATGGGATCAACCCCATGTTGGGCTCTGACTCAGAGCACTGAGTCGGTTTGAGATCCTCTCTCTCCCTCTCTCTCTGCCCCTCCCTCCTGTGCTCTCTCTCTCTAAAATAAATAAATAAATCTTGGGGAACAAAAGAAATAGAGGACTTGAGCAGCACAATAAATGAACTCAATCTAACAGACATTTACAGAAAACCATACTCAACAACAACAGAATAAACATTCTTCTCAAGTGCACATGGGGCATTCTCCAAGACAGATCAAATGTTTAGGCCACAGATTAAGTCTACTACTAAAAAAACAAAAACTAGAAAATAATGTGTTGGCAAGGATATGGAGAAATTAGAACACTTGTACACTGGTGGTGTGAATGTAAAATAGTGCAGTCACTATGGAAAATAGGATGATACTTCCTCAAAAAATTAAAAATACCTTTACTATGTTATCCACTTCTGAATATGTGCCCAAAAGAATTGAAAACAGAGTCTCAAAGAGATTTTGGACACCCATTTTTATAGAGGAATTATTCATAATAGCCTAAAGGTGGAAATAAACCGAGTGTCCATCAAAAGATAAATAGATAAGAAAAATGTGGTATATGCATACAATAGAATATCATTCAGAGGGGAGGGGGGGTGGGTGGATGGATTAGCCTGGTGATGGGTATTAAAGAGGGCATGTACTGCATGAAGCACTGGGTGTTATATGCAAAGAATGAATCATGGAACACTACATCAAAACCTAATGATGTAATGTATGGTGATTAACATAACATAATAAAAAAAGAATATCATTCAGACTTAAGAAAATTTTTATACAACTACAACATTAATGAAACTTAAGAATATTTTTGAAATACTGTATAATTCCACTTATATGAGGTACAACAATTAGTCACATTCATACAGACAGAGAGTAGAATGCTGGTTCCCAGGGGATATGAGGAGAAAGGAAAGGGGAATTATTGTTTAATGTGTGTAAAGTTTATGTATAGCAAGATATAAAGGGTTTGGAAGATGGATGATGGTGATGGTTGCACAACAATATGAATGTACTTACTACCACTAAACTATGTTTTTAAAAAGTGGTTAAGATGGTAAGTTTTATGTTATGCATTTTTAACTACAATTTTAAAGGTAAAAGTAAATTAAGAGACTGCAAGCTGTTTCTCAAAATGCATATACCATTATTAATTCCACAAGAAGTTGATAAGAGTCCAAGTTGCTACACAACATTGCTAGTATTTGACATTATAAACTGTTCAATTTTAATTTTAGCTATTCAAATATTTAGAAATATCTCAGGGGTGCCTGTGTGGCTCAGTTGATTGGGTGTCTAACTCTTGATTTCAGCTCAGGTCATGATCTTGCAGTCCTGACATCAAGCCCTGAGTCAGGCTCTATGCTCAGCAGGGAGTCTTCTCTCCCTCTTCCCCTGCCCCTCCCCCACACTCTCTCTCTAAAATAAATAAATAAGTCTTTCTAAAAAAAGAGAGAGAAGCATCTCTTTGTAGCTTTAGTTCACACTTCCATGATGACTAATAATTTTGAATGCTTTTCATGTCTCATTTTCCATCCATGTCTCTCCTTTGGCTAAGTATGTATGTTTATATATTTTGCCAACTTTTTAAAATTTGTTTTGTTATTGAATTGTAAGAGTTATATATATATATATATATATAAAGTTATATATAAATATAAATATTTATAAAGTAAAAGTTAACATTTTACTATGTTCAGAGACAAGTTCTTTGTAAAATATATGCTATACACATGTCTCCAAGTCTGTGGATTATCTTTGAAATTTCTTAACAGTGTTTCTCAAGACATAGAAGTTTTAAATTTTGATGATATAAAATTTATCAAATTTTCTTTTATGGTTTGAGTGTTTTGTGTTGTATCTAATAAATGTCTTTACTTAAATCAGTGTTGCAAAAATTTGGTACTAGTTTTCTTTTTTGGTTTTTTTTTCTCCCCTCTGAAATTCTATACTTTAAGTTTTATGTTTAGGTCATAATCCATTATGGGTTAATTTTTGTAGCTGGTATAAGGTAGCAGTTATTGTTTTACAAGCATGCCTAATTGCTTCAGCATTATTTTTTGTAAGATTTGACTGTGCATAATTATCAATATAGTTATATCTAAATCTACCATCTTGCAAGTTGTCTCTCCCTTTTCCATTGATTGACTGATTGATTGATTGATTTGCTTTTTAAAATTTCTTTTGGCTCAGTTGAGTATTTTTTGTTTCCATTTTATCTCTGCAATGGGTCTGTTAGTTATGCCTCTTTTTCTAATATCTTTGTGTTGCCATAGGGTTTTCAATATATATTTTATTTTATGGTTTATATTTCTAAATCATTAACCAATTTATATACAAGTTAAGAAACTTATTTTTAAATTTTTTTATTTAAATTTAACTTAGTTTCCATAGAGTGTATTATTAGTTTCAGGGATAGAATTTAGTGGTTCATCAGTTGCATATAACACCAGTGCTCATTACATCACGTGCCCTCCTTAATGCCCATCACCCAATTACCCCATCCCCTTATCCACCTCCCCTCAAGCAACCCTCAGTTTTTTTCCTGTAGTTGAGAGTCTCTTATGGTTTGCTTCACTCTCTCTGTTTATCTTACTGTGTTTTTAATTCCCTTCCCCATGTTCCTCTGTTTTGTTTCTTAAATTCCACATATGAGTGAGATCATATGGTATTTGTCTTCCTCTGACTGACTTACTTCACTTAGCGTAATATCCTCTAGTTCCATTCATGTCATTGTAAATGACAAGATTTCACTCTTTTAATGGCTGAGGAATATTTCATTACATTCCATATATATATATATATATATATAATCACATCTTCTTTCACATCTTCTTTATCCATCCGTTGATGGGCATCATCTGGGCTCTTTCCATATTTTGGCTATTGTGGACATTGCTGCTATAAACATTGACGTACATGTGCTCCTTCAAATCACTAAGTTTGTGTCCTTTGGATAAATACCTAGTAGTGCAATTGCTGAGTCATAGGGTAGTTCTATTTTTAACTTTTTGAGGAACCTCCCTACTGTTTTTCTGGAGTGGCTGCACCAGTTTGCATTCCCAACAGTGTAAATGTTTCCTTTTTCTCCACATCCTCACCAACATCTGTTGTTTACTGAGTTTTCTCATTTTAGCCGTTCTGACCAGTGTGAGGTGTTATGTCATTGTGTTTGATTTGTATTTCCCTTATGCAGAGTGATGGTGAGCATTTTTTTTTCTCATGTCTGTTAGCCATTTGTATGTCTTCTTTGGAGAAGTGTCTGTTCATGTGTTCTGCCCATTTCTTGACTGGATTATTTGTGTTTTTTTGGGTGTTGAGTTTGATAAGTTCTTTATAGATTTTGGATACTGGCACTTTATCTGATAAGTCATTTGCTCAACTCTATGGTCAACTAATCTTCAACAAATCAAGAAAGAATATTCAATGGAAAAAAAGGCAGTCTCTTAAAAATATGGTGTTAGGAAAATTGGACAGCCACATGTAGAAGAATGAAACTGGACCACTTTCTTACACCATACACAAAAATAAACTCAAAATGGATGAAAGACCTAAATGTGAGACAGGAATCCATCAAAATCCTAGAGGAGAACACAGGCAACAACCTCTTTGACCTCAGCTGCAGCAACTTCTTGCTAGACCCATCTCCAAAGGCAAGGGAGACTAAAGCAAAAATGGACTATTGGGACTTCATCAGGATAAAAAGTTTTTGCACAGCAAAAGAAACCATCAATAAAACTAAAAGGCAACCTACAGAGGGGGAGAAAATATGACTTAAGAAACTTATAATAGTACATTTATATGTTCTCATTTATGCTATTTTTGAAATACCTTTTACCCTCTCAGATGCCCTCAAAGTTTAGCATTAATTTTTGCTTAAGACAATCAATTATTTATTATAGTTATTTAAAATAACAAATCATTATACATTTACTTCCATACTTATCATTTCCTAAGTTCTTTATTTGCTTTTGTATATTTTCCCTTCTTGACTGGTATTATTTTTCTTCTGCCAGAAGAACTTCTTTTCATAGTTCTTTTAGTGAAAAAATGCTGGTAGTAGGGTTTCTCAGGTTTAGTTTGGCTGAAAATGTCTTTATTTCAAATTTAATTTTGAAAGAAATTTTTATTCTACATAGAAGAAGGGGTTGTGAGTGGTTTTCTTTTTCTTTTATCCCTCTAAGACAATTGGTGTTTTCAGAAATAGTGCGGCCAAAGTTATTTTGCCACCTGATTCTCAGTGGGGCCTGCTTAATAACAACCATAACCACAATCACAACAACATCAAGAACAGATCATTTTTTTCCCACTAGTTTGAAGGGAGAAATCTTCCCAAAACCTTTCTGAAGAATTCAGAAGAAAGTTTCCAGTATATTGCCCATATCTTCCTATTGTTTGCCCTCCTACGATCTATCTGTGGCATTTCAAATAATTAAAGGAACTCAAACTGGGTTAACCAAAGCCAAATAATAAGACTGATACAATCAAACTTGTTCTCCTTCCTAGTAAGTCCTGTTTCTCTTGACAGTCATTTAGTAACCTATGCCCTCTACAAAAATACAGGCAAATGATGGAAGGTAATGAAGCCCACCATAACATGATCATTCACCTGTTATGCTTAATGAGGCTTATGCTATATTCCTCCAGGTTCTGCAGAGTCTAAAGCTAGCTGATTTATTTAATCAAAACCCTGATACATAATACTGCTATTTTCTCCTGGTAACTGCCAGCCAGAGATTTAGCTTGATGAGCTTCAACGCCTCTAAACAATGAATTAAAAGTACGAGGAACCATTTAAATGGTGCCGAAGTGTCCTTTATAAGGTAGTTCACAGTCATTACAAGGGGACATTGATAATACAGAGCAACCATTTACCTCCTGCTCTTGATCTTTTCAGGCTGCTCTCTCTGCTATGAACACTGCTATACAAGTTACACTTACTCTTCACTTAGTGCTGAAAATAATTTTTATCCATCTCATTATAGAGCAACTCAAGAAAAGTGGCTAGTTTAACTGTTTTTATTTGTTTGTTGGTTGGTTGGTTTGTTTTGAGACACAGATGATAGAGACAATTGCTTAATTCAACTTGCTGCTTGCAATATGGTTTGTGCAAAAATTTTCTAATCACATTACCACACAGAAAACCATGAATCAGAGTGAGTGAGTGCTCATTTGCTAACAGCCTAGAATATGTCTTGTCAATAAGAATTGATTCTTTCTGTCTCACACAATGTGAAAATATAATAGCCTAAATAATAGAATTTAGTTCCAAGCTCTTCTCCTAACCCCACCAATAAGACTGGTTCTTTGCACATTATTTGTAATCTTACATTTTATATACTTTGAATTGAATTAAAATCCACAGTCCATAACCCCATGCCTTCTTTCAAACCTATTAACATCAGGTATATAGTAAGTAAATATAGTAAAATAAAACAAAAGCCATTTTTGCTTTCTGCTCTGTCTTCTGGAGGTAACTCTTTTTTTGGTTAACTCTTCCCAACCCACCCAAATTGTTAAAGAAAGAACCCCATAGATCAAACATGTTTAGTGTCTTCTAGTTTAGTACCAATAAGGAGAGATGTTGGGCCTGAAGCCAGGGTGTTAACCAAGATGAACTTCACACTTTTACAGAGGCTTTTAGATTGAATAACTAGGACTAAAATGCACAGAAATGCTTACTCATAATGCCCTTATACTCTCCTGTTCTCATCACGCTTGTGTCGGTGGGACAAGTCAGGGAAAGACAAAGGAATACATTGGCCCACTCAGACTTTCACTGAATTAGGGTCTCAATATAAATTAGACCCTGAAGTTAAACAAATAGATCACTTATAGGAACCAGGCATCTTTCCTCAGCATTCTTATTCATGATTTATTATACTATGTTTTATAGCTTTTTACATCAAAAAACCACTGTGCCTACACCTGGACTTCATCTTGACCTATAGTCCCTTCCCCACTCCCTGCCAGACACTCCTACTATCCTTCCCTCCACAGTTGGCTTGGACTCAGCATCCATCACTACAGCCACATTTCTACTTATATCTCCAACTACGCCCCATGATTCTATCATAGGATTTACCTGGAAAAACTCATTTCTAGAACTATTGCAGAGTGACCAACCATGCCAGTTTGCCTGGAACTGACTGGTTTCCCAGGATACAGGACTCTCAGTGCTGAAACTAGGAAAATGATGAACAAATCAAGATAGTTGGTCACCTTAAAACCAATTTTCCAGCCACTCACCTTCTCTGTTCCTTACCTTTTTTTTTTTTTTTTTTTTTTTTTTTTGTGGTTCCAGTTAACTGCTAGGAATTCTTCTTTCTGCTCTTCATTCTCCATGACAAAATCTGATGGACTCCTATTAAGTACGTCCTTCCTGGTGGCTACACAGCCTCTGTGGGCCTTCTTTTGATGTATTTTGGGGGCCCAGATATAGCTTTATTTTTCTTAATACTATAATTAAATTTAAAATTTAGTTTCTGATTTACTTGCCTCCAGTCAGGTACATGTACCAGTAACTACATTTTTTTCCCAACATAATTTTCAAGCCTTACTTTTTTTCTTTCTCCCAAGGCTTTCTCTCTCAATTTAATGTCAGTTATCTTGAGACCATCTGAAATTAGGCTTAGAGCAGAGGAAGATACTCACGGATGAATCTCTGTGAATAACTTGTATATCCTAATGAACACTTATTGTCCTGACCATTTTTTTTTTTCCATTTTGCCTCTTCCTGTTGGGATCAGAAGGCAACTGAATTTTCAAACCGTTTACAGTCCCAATGGTTTTGACTTACTTTCTTTTACTTCTTCTCTCAAGCAATTTTTGCCTAAGCTCACCTCTTTCTTTTGATGCCTTGCTAAAAGCAGAAAGTAGAAGTTAAATTATACCATATTTAACTCTTTCCAATCTCTTCCCCTAGACTACACCACAACAGGCATATGGGTTGCTTTTCCAAATTTTTATAGGTGACATTTTATCAAATGCTTTGCCACTGCATAGAAAATATGGCCTTTCTTTGTGGTCTTCCTTCTGAACACTAAGATGATTTCTATTATGGCTGTACTTCACGTTAACATACCCATTTTTTACTCTTTTGGGTAATTAAAGAGTTAAGTAGAGTGAAAGATAATTAAGTGGAAGACGACCTGCCATATTTGTCACCTGTATCCCATGGTCGTGCTGGACATTCCATCCATCTAATAACAGATGAGGAAGTGGGGGAGGGAAAACCACTATGTTACTTCCTTGCCCAGACATAATTCGCATCATTTCCGTGTACATTCCACTGCTGAGAACTACTCATGAATGCTGGTGGGTGGACACTGGGTTTCCCCAATGGGCCGCCACTTCTGAGCAACAGCTCTAACCTCTAGAAGGTGAAGCAGAGCCAGAATCCAAATTGCTTGACTCAGGCATGTGTGTCACCTTTCGTGGATGCTCTGTCATCCATCAGAGAAGCAATCTCCAATCTTCCTAAACTTAGGTTCTGACCTTCTCTATTTCATCAACTTCTCCCCATTTCTAGTGCCTCCATCCATGGTTCAGGTCTCTGAGATCTGGTTTGGCTTAAAAGACATAGATTCGGCCATCTTCTGGAACGTTCCCTCTACTACACCGAGAGTGATGTTTCTAAACTAAAGCACAATTATTAAGACATTTCCTTTTTAAAATCTTCCAAAGGTTCCCCACTACCCTCACATGTTCTCATGGTTTATACACCTTGCATCTGCTATATGTTATGCTATATGTTATGCTGTGCTCACCACGAGTGTAGCTCCCATCTCTCACCATACACTATTACAATACCATTGACTATACCCTGTATCCCCATGACTTATTCATTCCATAACTGGAAGTCTGTACCTCCCATCACCATACAACTCCATTTCAATACCACTGACTATACTCTCTATGCTGATAGGTCTCAATTTTACTGTTACTTCCTCAGGCAGGCATGTTTTCCCCTACCCCAATCCCCAGTTTTCAGTTAAATATTCTTATTTTGTCTCATAGTAGCTTCCCCCCCATACTAGCATTTACCTGAACTATAGTATTATAATTGTCTGATCACTTTTCAATATAGGTTCCCCTCCCCTATGATACCAGAATTCAAGATTCTTTCCCTTGTGTTTGTATCTGCAGCACCTAGTAACCTTTCATGTACAGGATGGAACTCAGAAAATATTTCCTGCATGGACTTAAATTTAACTTATGTGACACAAAATCTTGGGACAGTAGCTCAAATTACTGGCCAGTTACGAATAGAATAAAATGGTTAAGCGAAGTCATGTTTTGTACATGTTTAAATTGGAGTTGGTAGACTGAATTTCATATGAGAAATCTCTCAGTAACGTTATCAAAATGAATCAAACACTTTTATAAGCAAATGCAAATTGAGAAAACCACATAATAAATATTTTGTGAGAAAAATGTTAAGTCTACCTTGGCATCAGGAAACTGAATCTATCTGGTATAAAATGTTTATCTAGTCACAAAACTACAGGAAAAATATATAATGTTTTAGATATAATTGATGCATATGTTTTGACACTTTATCAATTTAAACCCAAAATTGCTTTTTGGGGGATAATACTCACCAATCTACCCCAGTAAGTGCAGGTAAATCTAGTGTCACTGATTTTAGGAAGAATAAAGAATAAGATAAATCATACTAACTGGAATTATATCTTAGCCTTGTGTAAAATAAAATCGTTCACCAGTAAAAATTAATAAATTAGTTCTTACAAATGGGTTGCATATTTCTTTGCAACACACAAGATGACAGAATAATTCAAGAATAGACAAAAACTGTTCTCATACTAGTTTTATTCTACTGGGAATAAGAGATATTTTTAGAGTTAGACACAGTGAACAAATCATTTTATTGTTTAAAATCCAACTATTTGAAATTAAAGACATATTTTGATTTCAATTAAACAAATGTTTTCTGCTCCTAACATGGTTTGACATGCCATACATCATAAACTCCAAGAGAGATGAGTCTCTGCTTCCAGATAGGTGACTGAAAGGAAAACAAAGCAAAGAATGATCCACAGATCATTTCCAGACAACGTGGAGAACACTGATGGAAGGCTTCGATGTGCATTCACTAATTTCATCCCTGCCACCCAGGAAGCAAACATTTAATCTGGCACTGTTTTTAATCACTATCTTAAAGATAAAGAAACTGAACCTCAGAGAGCAAGCAGCCTGCCCAAGCTCGCCTGCCTAGGAAACCCTACAGCCAGGATTTGGACCCACGAAATTTGATTCCATAGTCCGTGCGCACATTCTTGTACAGGGACAGCTGATGAAATGCTCACCATTTACATAAAATGGGAAACAGACTGTGACACAAATGATTAAATCAAAGCCCCTATGCATTCTCACACAATTTTTATAATTATTTTCCTCCTCATCTAGACTCTCCTCTCTTCCTTTTGTCACTAAGTTTTGTTATTTGGAGATTACTTTAAGATCACATACAGTTCTAAGAAATAATACAGACACCTTGTGTATACCGTCCTTAGTTTTCTCCAGTGGTGGCACCCTGCAAACCCCTAGCACAATCTCACAACCAGGATACTGATAGTTAAGAGAGATTTCCTTGGCCACCAGGATCACTCAGGACCATCCCTTTCTTGGTCCTTTGGCTGAGAGAAGCTGACTGCTTTTTCTGTGTGTGCACTTATTGTTGTTTCCAGGTTCCTGGCTCCATGTCTGGGGGATATGATGAGGGAAAAAAAAAAAACTCAGAACCTACTACCACATCATTTCTTGGTCCTGAGGTCCCTGACCCCTTTTCTGACTCTCCAACTTTCAGGGTCTCCTTATGTTTGCTTTATACATAAGGCCATAGTATTTATTTGGAATTAGCAGAGAAATAGGGTAACATAAGTCTACTTCATGGCTTCTAACAAATTTCTCTCTTCAAGACCAATGTCATTAATTCTTTCCTAAGTTCTTACCACCAAGGGCAGGTTAGTTTTTCTAGCTTGCTATAAAACAAAGAATAACAAAGCACCACAGGAGGGGTGGCTCAGACAACAGACATGCATTTCCTCCCAGTCCTGGAGGTCAGAAGCCCACCATCACAGAACTGGTAGGCCTGATTCATTCTGAGATCTCTGAGGGAGAATCTGTTCTTGCCTCCCCTCCAGCCTCTTGTGGCTCCTTGTCTTATGACAGCATATTCCAACTTTCACATGGCAGTCTCCCTGTGCACGTATCTATATCCAAATTTCCCCTTTTTATATCAATCATATTGGATTATGTCCCAACTTAAAGATTTCATTTTAACAAAATCATCTCTTTAAATACCCTGTCTCAAAATAAGCCACATTCTGACATCCTAGGGGTCAGAACTTCAACATATGAATTCCAGGGAGACACAGTTTAGCCCACAACAGGGGTTAGATACTGAAAAGCCCTATGGATTTTTATTGACTTTAAGAATTGGCCTTAAGTTCCCCACTAGATACACTAAAAGAGTTAAGTTTACTATATAATTCCATGTAGATACTTGACTATTTCATTTTTTATCTCTTTCTTTTTATTTCTTTTAATTATCTTTTCCTAAGTGAGTAGAGATTTTTGCAATTCCTCCCATGCTGAGTAATTTTGGTTTGTATCTTGGACATTTTATCTTACGGGATTCCAGTCTCGTTTGTATTCTATGGAGAATGTCAACATTTTTGTGGGCTACAGCTGAAATGTCAACTCTGTTTTCAAAGCCGTTGCAATGATATCTGTTCTGTGCTGTCCAGTGGTCAGTCTGAGGCCTGGCCAGAAGTCCACCCTCCAGCTTTATGCTGGGCATCCGAGGTATGTTCATTAAGCTAAGATGCACCCAGAGAGGAGCAAGCACTGGAGTTCATAAACTTACTCACAGGACCGTTCTCCCAAGCTGCTCCTTCTCTATCATTTAAATCTTTAGTGCTTTACCTTTCCTGTAGCTCCCTTTTCAATTCTGCTGGAAACTCTCCACTTCCATGATTATGCTGTCTCTGGACCAAGCAGTGAGACAGTGTGTGGGGAGGGATGTAAGCCACAGGATCTGATGCTGCCCTCCCAGAACCACAGCTCCACCCAACCAAGGAAGGTTCCCTTCCTGGGAATTTTGATTCCTGCAGCTTTATTCCTGCAGTTTTGCCCTACCGTTGGGACATGCCCAGAATCTAAGGCAGGAACAAAGAGAGAAAATGGAAAGAAGAAAATCCTCGAAGATTCCCCCCATTCTTTCTGAGCTTTAGAAATTTCCTTTTCCATCCCATGAGCAAGAACTAGAAAGTCTTTCCTGGATCTGTCCTACCTGCACTGCATGGTCACATCTGGGTTGAGCTTCTGTTTTGTTCATGCTGGGGGATACTACATAGAAAATAAGAGTCCCCTCATCACTGTTGGGTTGTACTTGAGTTCTGGTGATCCCTCATCCACCTGACCACATGCATTACTCAGAATTCTCAATAGCACCTACATTCTACCAGGCTTTATAGTTGAGTTCAGTGAGAGTTAAACGATTATTGTTGTTATTATTTGCCATTATTAAAGAGGTTTTTAAAAATGATTCTATTTGCTATTTATATATTTTCTCTTTTGTGGATTATGTACCCTTGCTTTCACAATTTTTCCTATTTGGATATCCGTTTTCCCCTTATTTATTTTGAGTTCTTTCTGTTTCGTATTAGAAAAAACAATACTTTGTCACTTATATTAAACCAGGATTGTCCCTGCACTTTTCAAAGACCAGGACCTCCTAAATTTTTGCTTTGACTCCTGTTCATTGTTGCTCTATTCATGAATTTTCATCTGTTAAAATAAAAAAAAATGAACAGAGGCAAGCCTTGAAAATTCCCTGAACTGATGAAACCAGTTTAGTCATACAAACAAAGCTGAATTTAGTTCATTTTGCAAGACCAGTTTGACCCAAAACATTTATCACTCTGCCTCTGGAAATCAAGCAAAACTCGAACTGTTTTCCAAGGTTGACATGAGGTAACCACTGACCAATTCCCTATCATTTAAGAAAATTCTGATATAACCAATCCCTGTGGAAAATAAACAGTCAGTGCTTTGTCACTATATAAGCTGCTTTATAACTATAGACCCCTGAGCCTCATTCTATGCTTCAGTTTGAGTGCTCCCAGCTTGCAAACTGTCTTTTTGGTGTGTGCACAATAAACTTTGACTGATTACTACTGTGATGATTCATTGGCTTTACTTCTGTTTTTTATGAACTTTCAACATATCCATAGTTCTCATTCTTTCTCTTTTATCACCATTTGTTTTCACTTTCTCACATCATGTCCCTTGGCATGAAGACACGCTGTGTTTTACTACCGTGAGAAAACTGCTCTTATGTTCCCTTCTGTCTGAGGAAATCTCCCCATTCCTCTGGCCCTTTGCAGAAAGAAAGCCTGAAAGAGTTTGTAATTATCTGTTTAACACTTCCCATTTGCTCCTGTCACACCTGAATCTTCCTTCCACTGACACTGTTCTTGCCAAGATTAAAAAACACCTCCATGTTGTAAAATCCAATGGTTTCTTTCCATCTCCCTCAACCTCTCCCAACATCCTGCCTTTGGATTCCTGGACATTTCCTTCAGTTGCTGCTCCTGCTAAGATGTCTTTCTTGGACTCTTTTCTTCCTGACCCCAAGTGTTGGACTATCTCCTAACATCCTGGCCATGCTTCTCTTCTCTTTTTATATTCATGGTTACAATTCTCCAGCAAATTAGGAATAGAAACAGACTTCCTCAACCTGGTAGAAGCTATCTACAAAAATCCTATGGGTCACATTATTTGTAATGGTGAGAGACTGAACACTTTACCACTAAAATCTGACATAGGCATGGTTGTCCACATATAACTCTTTATTCAACAAATTATTGGAAGAGCCGGGCTGTATAGTAAGGCAAAATGAAGAAGCAAAAGGCATGTGGATTGGAAAGAAAGACATAAAATTGTCTTCTTGGCAGACAACATAATTGTTATGTTAAATATTCACAGAGAACCACGAAGAAAGTACTAGAACTATGATGTTAGTTTAAGGATCACACAGATTGTAAGGTAAATTTTCAAATGGGACACTAGCAATGAGCAATTTAAAATCAAAATTTTAAACATTGCCATTTAAAATAGACCAAACATCATGAAATCATTTTGTATAAATCTTTCAAAATGTGTGCAAGATCTGTATAATGAAACCACAAAATACTGATAAAAAGTCAAGAACAATCAAATAAATGGAGAGAAACATCACACTGATTGATTGAAAGACTCAATATCGTAACCATCAATCTTCAAAAACTTACAGATTTAATTCAATTTGAGATAAATATTAGAGGAAATCTTTGTATAAATTGCCAGGATGATTCTAAAATTTATACAGAAATAAAAAGAAACTAGACTAGTCAATTTTGAAAAAGAACAAAGTTGGAGAACTTATGGCATCTAATCTAAGTATTTCTTGTAAAACCAAAATAATCAAGACACAGTATATTTGGAGACAGTATTCACACATAGGATCGATGAGACAGCATTGAAAGTCCAGGAATAGAACCATATAGAGCATCACTTGATTTGAGATACAGGTGAGACAACGACAATTTGCTGGAGAAAGGATAGTCTTTTCTAAAAATGATGCTAGAAGAATTAGATATCTACAGTAAAAATTAAAAAAAAAAAACTTTGGTCCATATCTTGTATGCTATAAAAATTTAACTCAAAATGGATCATAAATAGAAATGTCAAACTTTTCTAGAAGAAAGTATAGAAGAAAGGCTTTGTGACTTTTAGTGAGGCCAAGATTTCATAGACCTGACACCAAAAAAATGACCCATTAAAAACAATATTGATTAATTGAATCTCATCAAAATTAAAGACTTATGTCTTTGAAAATCACTCTTAGAGAATAAAAGATTGCCTACAGTCTGGCAGAAAATATTTACCAATCACATATTTGATAAAGGGCTTGTTTCCTAAATATATAAAGAACTCTCAAAATGTAATAATAGGCAAGCAATTCATTTTCTTAAATGCCCAAAATATTTGAACAGACACTTCAAAAAGATGGCAAATGGATATCAAATAATATATTAAAAAGTGCCCTATGTCTCTTGCTACTATGGAAAAGAAAATTAAAACCACAATAAGAAACCACTATACATTTATTAGAACGGCAAATAAAAATTGATAAAACCAAGTACTGACAAGAGCAATTAAAATTCTTATACATTGTTGATGAAAATGCAAAATGGCACACTTAGTAAGAGAAGAAACAAAAAAAAAAAGTTGTAAGGTCAAGAAGGGTTTAGTGTTTCAAGAAGGATAAATGAATCAACCAGTTCAAATGTTTCTGAGATATCATGTGAGACGGTGTTAAGTGAAAATTGGATTTTGCAAAATAAATGTATTAGTCAAGATTTTCCAGAGAAACAGAACCAATAGTCTCTCTCTTTCCATCTCTCTCACTCAAAATTGGTTTACTCAGTATGGAGGCTGAGAAGTCCTATGATCTGCCATCTGCAAACTAGAGACCCAAAAAAGCTGATGGTGTGTAACTCCAGTCTGAGTCAAAAGGCCTGAGAACCAGGGGAGCTGAACCATTCCAAGAGCAGAATACACATGTCCCAGCCTCACAGGCAGGCAGGAAGGGAGAATGGCAGGAAAGGAGGATTGGCTTAGTTAACAACGGAGCTGTAAACACAACTCCAGGCAATGATTTCATTTTCATGAGACAGCATATAGACCTATGTCTATGTTAATGTGTAGAGGCGTATGTGAAACAAAATGTAGCAAAAAATACCAAATGATTTTCTTCTGTCACAGGTGTATATAACAACATGCTTAGAAAGAGTATCATTTCTTGAAGTTCATCATCTTTGAGTCTGTACAGCAAGGAAAATGAATGTATCCCTGAGAAATCCACATGTATTTGAAAAATTATCTCATTTACGGTCTCTGTTGTTCATGGACAAATGGGATAACAATCCAATCTTTTTCCTTCTTTTTCTTCTTCCAGGATAACAGACATGTTTTCAGGCTTTTTTTTTTTATTTTACTCTTATGTAAAACCAAAAAATAAGCAAACAAAAAATAAAGTACCTAAGATAAATTACAAAAGCAAGAGAGATTTGCAGGCTTTGAAGTGGACACATATTTCCTTATTTTAAAACTAAACTTGAACGTAAAAATCTTAGTGAAATAAGTTCAATGCAATATTTAAAATTCCCAATATCTAGTGGCGCCTGGGTGGCTCAGTCAATTAAGCAAGTGCCTTTAGCTCAGGTCATGATCCCAGGGTCTTGGGACAGAGCCCCGCATCGGGCTCCCTGCTCAGCGGGAAGCCTGCATCTCCCTCCCCCTCTGCTGCTCCCCCTGCTTGTGCTCTCTCTCTCTTTCTCTCTGTCAAATAAATAAATAAAATATTTAAAAATAAATAAAATTCCCAATACCTAAAACCCACAAAATATGAGCATATTTTCATTCCTTTCCTATAATTAATTAATTAGCTATTTTTGACCATTCACACAAGGCACTTATCAACTTTCCTTTCCCAGGGATTCATGTGTCCATGGCTCCAGCTCAACAAATTTGTCCTTTCTCCATGCCTGTTTAATATGTTTCACTTGGCACAGAACACAGCCCCCATTCTTATCAACGAGCAGGGTGCCCGGTGTGCAAATAATTTCTCAGGAAGAATATACTTTACAATAGTATGCACTGTCCTGCTTACTCAACCAATACTAGATTCTATTAAAAATCTTAGACAACCTGAATCTTTAATAGCATAGCAACTACCCAATGAATTTCCTTTTTCTTCAGTAGAATAGAAAAGAAAAGACCAAACGATGCATACAGAGAGAAGTGAATTTTCATCACCAATTCCCTCTCACGATATTATTTGTTATCTTTTTGTTGTTCATCTGCAAGTCAGACTAGAAGCTAGAAACTAAAGACACAACTGTTTATCTGAATCTTTTCTTCAGTGAGCATGGGAAAGAAAAAGTGAAAGGAGAGAGCCAGCGAACATGTAATATCCATTTACTCTGCCATGATCCTCTCCAACCACTTCTTCCATGTATGCCATTTCAGTGGGTACCTGCAACACTAAGGTGGTATTCACATGCTGTTTTTGTAGACAGCAGGAGGGAGGCTCGAGAGCTTCTGCTTCTCCTAGTGAATATTATCATCATCAAGACCTTTCTTACACCCCAAATTCTTATTTTGTGATTCCTCTAAAAAGAAGCAATTAGAGGATTAAACACATTCAAAATTTTTATTCTGTAATTTCCCTTAAAAAAGGCAATTTGAGAATTTATCATGTCATCTACTATAGGCAATCAAATTAACATTTAATATTACCTCAAGATTTTGCATTAAATGCTAAAATCTGCATGATTTCCCCCACCCATGCCCCAAAGCATGTGTTTTTATACTTGAAAGTGAATGCTTCTCTGGTGATTTCCAGATACAGAACTTTCAAAGGAAAAGTACTACACATTTATCATACTAAATGTTGACTTTAGAAAAGATGTATATGGACAAATGCAGAGTTATACCAAAAAAATTACTTTCTTTGTTCCATTGAGTCTATCCTGGTAAATGACCAGATTACTTAAAGTAAAGATTTGTATGTGATTACTGTGTTTTAATATAATGATATTTATTAGTCATTATTTATACTATTGAAAATTGGAACAAAATAAGTGCCCAAGAATAATGGATTGGTTGAATATATTGTAGTATAGTTACAGATGCAATAACACACATTAGTTCAAAAATCTTACCTATGTGAAGATTATTAAATTAAATGAGAAATATTTAAAATATCTCTTGAAATCATGATCAAAATGATATGTGAGAATGAACCCTATCCAAGTGTGCTGGTGTGAATGTGGGCACACATGCATGTAAAGAATGATTGCAGTTTCTCCATGCTTGGACAGTGGGAAATCATCAGATGTTTTCAGGCAGGATTAATCAAGATCAGGTGTGCATCTTAGCAAGAATAATCTGATATTGTAGCAAAGGATTTATTACAGGCAACATAGCTAGAGCAAGGAGGGAAATTAGGAAGTCATTGCGGTCCACCGGCTCGGAGGGGTGGAATCAGGATTTGCACTCAGAAAGGAGTACAATGAGAAACTGTTTCTGTCCCTGTCACTACAGGTGGCAAGAGGTCCACTGCCTAGGTACTTTGTGTGTGTGCAAGTGTGCACTACCTTGAGGGGCATGACTCTGCTGGTTGGATGGCTGTCTGAAATCTCACAGAGACAACTCCCAGACTCCGGCTCGTGGGAACGAGGTATCTAAGGGTCTCCTCGAAGCAGGCCCTTTGTCTTATCCCCCACTCTGTTCCTCCGGCTTCTGGTACAGCGCCAGGCCTCAGCAGATGAGCGGTCAGTGCTGCTGATGTATAACTGATGGGAGGAATGCAGGCAGAGTGCTGGGCTCCTGTCCCAAACAGGCAGGGGGTCTTTGGATCTTCCACAGTCAGCTTCCCCAGGCCTCTTTTGCACAGGTTCATACACATGTCACTAGGATAAGGTTCAATATTTGCAATAGGATACACTGAACCAAAGTATAAGACAGTTCACAGCATTTAAAATTGGGACAAATATGCTTTGGGACTAAAGGAAGCACGGGATTTCCCCAAAGAACCTATTAGTTGCCAAGAATCCAATACTGGTCAGGAACTGTAGCTAAATTTCCACTAGTTCCTTCCTGTGAACACTTCACAAAGACCAGTCGCCTCCCAAGTAAGGAGGAGATAATCAATATCAGTCTCTCTCCCTGACTAGCATTGGGTCTATGAAAGTTCACAGTGGTTGAGTTTGACAGAACATTTCACCTTGTCTGACTTAAAAGTTATTGAGTTTGATTTGTACCCTGAGACACACTATTATAAATGCTTTGGTTGCTACGGCACTTGCTAAAAATAGAGATGAAATCAGATGCTGGAATCAAGAAGCTAACAGTGCAAGCACAGACCAGGTGAGTCCACTCGACTTTACAGTGACAACACAGCACAGAGATCTAGGAGAAGAGAGGGGAAGGACGGACAGTGTGGGAGACTGTGCTTCTATGAGACCGGAAACGACCTGATGTTGAATAAAATCCAGGGATATGATGCCCCTATTTGAATAAATGGCCATATTTCTGACCTAAAGAAAAATTTGTATAACGATCCTTTCTATTAACTTTAAGGAACAGATATAAAGAAAACCACATCATTTTTTCAGTTTAAAAGAGCATTTTTTACAAAGCTTTAAAATGTTCATTTATATTGTCTCCATAAAATAAAATAACATGGCTTCTTATTATTTATTTAATCAATAATCTATTTTTGTACACTGGGTTATTTTCAATATTTTGTTATTTTAAAATGTGAAATCAAACATGCTTATAGATAATTATTGGAGTACATCGATGATTATTTCCGGAGTATAAACACCTAGAAATTAAATGATGTAATATAAACATTTTTAAAAATAAATATTTGCTCTAGAGTGTCCATGTAATACAAAGGGCAGAGCAGAGTCTCTGAAGTAGACAGACGTGGCTCAAAATTCTATTTTTTTTAAAGATTTTATTTTATTTATTTGACAGAGAGAGACACAGCGAGAGAGGGAACACAAGCAGGGGGAGTGGGGGAGGGAGAAGCAGGCTCCCCGCGGAGCGGGGAGCCCGATGCGGGGCTCGATCCCAGGACCCTGGGACCATGACCTGAGCTGAAGGGAGACGCTTAACGACTGAGCCACCCAGGCGCCCTCAAAATTCTAGTTATGCTACTTACCTGCTGTGTGAAAGTAGGCAGGTTACATTTTTTTTTTTTCTGGTATGGGCATTGGACATGAAAATAGTTTTGCCTTATAGGATTGCCAGACAAAATAAATAACATATCTTTCTTGTTTAAAAGTCATGCATGGAATAAGCACTTGTCAATAAATATAATATTGTCTTCATTATTGACTAAAATGATGTCCTTTATGAAATGTGCTGTGATCCCCAAATTTGACCAGAAGTCCCACATTTTTTATGTAATATGAGGTTTATTTGAGAGTTTAAAATGCTTCATACAGAATGCATCTGAGGATAAATTGATTTAGCTGATTCATTTTAGTATGTGTCCCGTTTTCTAAATCAGCTGAAGTCTTAGCTTGTAGCTGAGAAGGTAAAACTGCCATAGCCGTAATGATAATACAGTCGCCTCAAGGATATTTGAAGAGAATAAGGAACAGTTATATGGAATTCTGTAAATACCGAGTTCTTGATTCCAAACCTTCCAGAAACTATATAAATAAACTTCCAACATTCAGCATTTCGCTGTGCAGAGAGCAGAGGACATAATGATGGCATCACGACCTCAAAGGTGCTGTCAAAGCTCTGACCTGGGAGTGTTAACAGGAGTAACACATAATTGTGGTTGTTTCCAAGTATCACCCAAGATTCTTTGAATCTGCTCTGCGATACCACGGCCAGGGGTTTAGAGGTGTAGACCCAAGAACCCCTGTGATAATCATGTATCCGCCTCATTCAAGGATATATGGGAAGAGGCATGGGACAAGTTTATTCTTTCAAATTTGGTAGAACCTTCTGTACAAATGATAAAAGGAAAAATCAAGTTCGTCTTCCTTTCTGTATGTGAGTAAGTCAAGGCTTCATTTTACCTCTATTTCCAATAGTAATATTACTAGTAGGGATCTATTTATTAAAGGATTCTATTTATTAAGCACCACCCTTGTGCTAGACAATTTAAATACATTATTTTACTATTAGTGATTGATACCAATTAGACAGTGATGAAAACATTTAGTGTTATTATCCTGTGCCAAACAATTTGCATTTGAGATTGAGGTTGAGAATTAAGTGAGGGAAAGAATAGAGCATCAGTTACTATTTTGATGTTCTTTGTTACCCAGGAAAAATCATATGGGACTTCCCAGCTCAAACTAACAAGCTCGATCTATGAGACACAAGGCTCAGGAGACCAGTAGCCACACCCCTGAGAATGTTCAATGGAAATATCTGTCTGTCAGGGATCAGCCAACAGACCTCTACCCCATTTCTGATGAAGTCACCAATGCTATTAGAATTTCATCAGAAACTCCAGGGTCTAAAGTACCTCTACTGAGATTCTGAGATTTTCAAGTAAGGAACTGAAATTCTTATACAAGCCTCCACAACTGGAGCCTTGAATAAATTACTCAACATTCCAAATTATTGATATTTAGAAAACAAATGTGCATGTGTATATAACATGCCTTTGCCTCTTCAAATCCAATTGTCTTCCACGCCCATAGACATCTACCCAATGGAAACTAGTCTGGGGTGAAGTCACCAGTGGCTTTCCTGTGGACAAATCCAATGGACACTTTTCAGTACTTATCTGACTTGTTGGTTGCATTCATCACACCTGCCTACTACTTCTTTTTTGAAATACTCTCATCTCTTGACACTTAGGAGACCACAAATCCCAAGAGTTCCTTATTCCTCTCTGGCAGCTCTTTTCCAGTCTTCAGTGATACACTTTCGAATAAACATTATCTGAGCCAAGCAATCAAAAACCACCATCTCTGCAAAATCTCTCCCTGGAAATATCACAGCTAACAATTAAACTCTAAACATCTTCCTTTATTCACCACCACATACCACCATGAATCATTCAGAAGCCAACTTCTTCATATGCAGGCAGCAAATGGACATAATTGATTCAACATTATTCTGAGGTGCCCATTAGGAGGGCTCCCCTATGTGTCCCCATCCCCCCTTATCCCCTCATCTATCACCTAGATTTTGAGAACCCACAACCTTAACAGAGTACTGCCCTGTGTGGATTTGCAACAGGTTTATATCCTATTGCTGCTTTGTCATTGGTGTCACCGTTCGAGCAAACTGTGTTGTTTACACGTCTGGGGGCAGGCTTAAAGGCTGGCGTAAGTGAACAGACTTTTTTTTTCTCTCTGAAGGAGAAATCTAGACATGTGTGCTAAATATGACATTCTTCAGAACCCAAAAGAAAGCTCCTAGGAAGTTAAATTCTTTAAAGGAAACTGATTCTTGGCACCCTCTGAGCTCAGAGCACAAAATCTTCCCTCAGGTTCGCATCTCTCTTGAAGTACCGCCCTCCCCCCGCTCCCCCGCAAAAGCAGCCATGCACTTTTTCAAGACCCACCAAGAACTCAGAGGGTGATCCCCCTCAGGATTCCACCCCATCCAACCTTCTTAGAAGTGCATTTTCCCAGACACCAGGGATTCTATGTTGCTCCTAGTTTTCCAATCCTCATACAGTTCTCCCAGGGAGCAGGCTTTGTTTCTCTGAGTCTCACAGCTCCCTCTGGGTAGGGATGTCTCTTCATGCTGGGTCTCCACGCAGTATGTCACCAACTTGAGTTGCACAGATGCTTATTTTTTCCTCAAAACCTTTTCACGTTTTAACTTTCCAACCTGTTTGCTACAACAAATATGAATTCTCAGAGACTGCAGTTTGAGTTTATAGTGTGGGAAAATGTAACTCACCAACAGTTACACATAACAGCATTCACCTTCCCTCCACTTCTGTGTGGTGCCCCTGAGAACTGGCTGGGACTGAGGAAGAAGTCACACACCTCCACCTCCCAGAGGGTGTTGCCTTAGTCTTATGAGGGAAGTTCAATGTGACCTGTCTAGTGAGTTCCCTAAAAATGTTAGTCAAGGTCCCTAAGATTCTTCGGGTTCTATCTCCAATAGAGATAGTAGTACTAATAGTACTAATTCTGTCAGCTACATAAGTGAAACTGTACTTTTATGATGGTTTGATGTCTGTTTGGCCCACTTACTTGCGAGAACCCTGAAGACACAGGTTGTGTCAATTTGCCCTGTTGTATCCTCAGTTCATAACAGTGCTTGGCGCATAGTAGGCCCTCAACATTTAATAAGTTAATGGTGACCTCTGGAGGCCTCTAGATGATGCAAGTATTAACTTGAGCCGTAGGCTTTGATGTCCATCTATAATAACTGATTATTCCAAGGAGTTTATTTACA
This sequence comes from Callorhinus ursinus, assembly GCF_003265705.2. Lineage (NCBI taxonomy): Eukaryota > Metazoa > Chordata > Mammalia > Carnivora > Otariidae > Callorhinus > Callorhinus ursinus. The sequence continues at coordinate 76,759,325 of NW_027397068.1, forward strand.
GCTGCAAATAACAGTTATTCCAGGCTTTAAAAAACAAAAATCACTATGTAAATCAGCTTTCTCTCATGGGCCATCCATGCCCATCATGAAGCAAGGGACTGAGGGCCAGATATCAGAGTATACATCAGACATCCGGAAAATGCAGAGTTCCACTAGAAGTACCAGAAGTATGGAAGAGAGTCATCCAGAAATGGCCATAGTTAAATGATCATTGTGTCACAGAACATATGAGACGATACTTACTAATAATAGTGAGTGTTTTATGATCATCCTTGAGCCATGAGTAAGCGATGATTAGCGTGACAGTGCTGGAGGCCTCACTCTGCATTAAGTGGCACTGAAGGATTGTTTAAACTTCCCTATCACAGGCAGCTCTTTGCCGAAAGCCAAACTCTTAAAAATAAACTCTAACTTTGGAAAGGAGAGAAATCACCAGCCCGTCCAACTAGACTCCAAATAAAGCAGGCTAAAGATTATCCTGCATGAGAGAGTTATGGACAGACCTGGCAATATACCAGACACTTACCACTTTTCTTATTTTGGTAATGGCACACTATTGCTAAACAATGCCACTGAGGTAAAGATGATAAGTGCATCCTGGTGGGATGCATGTATCATACTTCACTCCACACACACATAACCCTGGAGCATTTAGGAATCTATAGTTGAGATATTGTAAAAACCGTTGTTCAAATGCAAATCATGAGCAATATTAACAGTGGATGAGGGATTGTTATTTTTGTATACCAGGGGTTCTTTGACCATATCCCAGGAAGCCTAAAAATCTCAAATAGATAAATACTCCATGTGGGTAAAACAAAGAGGAGGTTGAAAATACGATGTAACCTCTTTGAACTTTACCCAGAAATTTCCCCAAGAGTCCAGTTAATTATAAAGTCATGCCAATGACAATGTTCAGCATATTTGCCTGACCTTTTTAATGGTGTATTTATTAATTTTAAATGAGAGTTCTGGAGCACTCTGCTCTGAAGTTTAAAGCGACATCTGCATCAGTTTTAAGCATCAGGACATGTAGGTGTCGAAGCAGTGAAGTAGGGCTCAGTTCTTGGGTATCTCTTGTTACTGGCAGTTACATGAAGCCTTTAGGGGAACAAAGGCTATTCTCTATTGTACTGTGTCAACAACAAGATAAATAGAGAAGCAGTGGCATTAATACAAGATACAAAGTGGCTGCCAGACCAAGTCACCAATAACCAAGCCCCAAGACTTGGGAAGTCCTGTGGCCCTGAAGACTTCATTTCCATGAGGTATTCTTACTGGACCTGTCAGGGACACAAAATGAACCCCCATAGCCACCTCAGCAGGGCCCTGTTGAAGCAGGGTATCTGATCCCAAGAAGCAAAACCAAAAGAGTCACTAAATCGCAATCTCAGACAATATGACCAAATACAGAGTCTATCCTCTCAAATTTCAATGTGCATATATATCCCCAGGATTCTTGTACTGCAGAGCCTGCTGTAGCAGGTCTGGAGTGAGCCCAAAGGCCTGGATTTCTGCATTTCTAACAATCTCTCAGGTAATAGTGATGATGCTAACCCATGGCCCACAGTTTTGAGTAGCAAGGTGGTGGAGGGCTAGGAAGCTGTCCCAGAACTCATTCTGGTTAGCAGCCCTATGAAGTCAATTGCTCTTTGAAAGAAAAGCCTTTGGTCGGATCATTAAATCTAAAGGCAGAGCTGTAAACTAGGTTAGTTCTTTCCAACAACTTATTTAATGAGAGCCCAACAGCAACACTGAAGCACTTCCACCAAGCTCCTAAAAATCCTGATTTTCTTGGCTACCCCATTAGCATCTTTGAATCCAAAGGCAAAGATATATAAGCCGTTCTAGTATTATAATATCCAATTTGAATTAAATTCAACTTCACGTGGAAAGACCAGCAGGTGGTAAAAGGGCTAGGCATTCAAGAAAGAGTTCTGAGACAACCCTCTGGAAATGCAGGAACCATTATGTTGCCAAATCAGTTATATGTGCCGTCATTTAGAGGAACAACTGTCCTGTCTGCGGCTTTCGAAAGAGTGAGGGAGGTATCACCTCAATCTGAAGCTTAGATGTGAAAAGGAATGTATATATAATGATTAACAGCAGTCAAAAGTCACTCATTAAAAGGATAGAGTTTTCTCTGTAAAGGTGGTATGCTTGATTTGAGGTGAATTAAACTAAGAGAGTCCATATCCCTGAGAAGTTTATAATCTAAGATCAAAAAGGCTAGACCTACTGCCTTCGCTGTCCAAAGAAATAAAGAGGTTAAATTCTCTGTCACAGAGAACATCTATGACACAGCTTAGGGGAATTTACAAGAAAGCAAAGCAAGATTGAATTGCTGTATGAAGAGATCAGTGAGTACGATTGTATTCCTCTCTCCTCTCACTCAGAAAATCATTGTTCCCTTTCATCTTCATCACTGATTCTGGCCAGCAAAAATGGAATATCTTGAAGGCAAAGGCTTTTTATCCACTAAGAAAAACCAATGGTGCTTTTGGAACCCTGGGTGGTCCTATGAAACACATCTGGATTTCATCACATTCAATCGCTTTAAAGATTAACATGGGTGAAAACATCAGGACCTGTACAACTACCGGACCATGACTCAAATGGTAATAAATGCTGCAATGTGCACCTGCGGCTCTGCTCCAAATGGCAAAGTGGAGAGGAGCTAGTAGTACGCATTGGCCCCTTCAGCTATAATACTTCAATACGTGGCTTAAAAACCAAAGCTAGTTAGGTGAATAGGCTAAGACAGGAGGGGCATAATAAAAGCAATTATTTAAACACCACTAATTAGGGCGCCTGGGTGGCTCAGTTGGCTAAGCAAATGCCTTCGGCTCAGGTCATGATCCTGGAGTCCCGGGATCGAGTCCCACATCGGGCTCCCTGCTCAGCAGGGAGTCTGCTTCTCCCTCTGACCCTCTTCCCTCTCGTGCTCTCTATCTCTCCTTCTCTCTCTCTCAAATAAATAAATAAAATCTTTAAAAAATAAAAAATAAAAAAATAAACACCACTAATTAAACCATTTATGGAGGCCAAAATTATTTCCAACCTCCAGTTACTTTAAACAATATTTAATATAAAATAAATTTATAGTACGAGAGAAAACACATTTTATTTAGCTTAATATGCAGGTTTTACCCTATATGTACCTCTTTGAAACAATTTTTACAGAGAGAAACTTATGGCCATCATGTTTCTTTACAAACTGGTGTTTGTTCCCCTGGAAACTGGAAATAATTCATTAGAAATGTAAAAATCTCTTAAAGAAAATAAACTGAATGGATCTCATCTGTGCAAGGCTGTTTCTCTTATCTCTCCACGTCCAGACTTGTAGAAGCATTATTACCCAATTATGTCTCCTAGATTTCTCCCCTGACTCTCATAAGAGATTCCTAGCTTAAATGCAAACATTTTAATTCAGTATGTCTCTATATATTTATTTCATATATTAAAAGGATTTAGGCTTAGAGTACAAATAATATTTATATAACAGTTTATATCCAAGTGTCTAATAATCTTAACATGTCAAATGAACATGATATGGAACTCCACCAGGATGAAAAGCTGGTCCTCTTCTCTCCTTAAACTCATGATGGTTATCATCATTTTTACTGAACCAGGATGGACATAATACTATGCTTAATGGATATAATGCTATGGACATAACACTATGTCCGTAACACTATGGACATAATACACTGCTGTAACTTGACTTTCATCTCTCCTTTAAGAAAATGGCATTAGAATATAAATGGATAGGATTGCTCTGTGTTTTCCCCCAGTTTCTTCCAGACTCTGTGATCTGTGACTGTCAACTTAATTCCTGGGTGCCCATCTCTTCTGTCTGACTAGTGACTTTGATCTCTATGTGCTTTTGGTTTGGGGATCGTTGTTTGTACTATTTAATTGGCTCTTGTGTTCCTGCCTTGCTGTTGGCTCAACGCTTGTCTTGACTCTGACTTCCATCACTTACAGAGCTCAAGGACTCCTAACCTTCTACACCCTGAGTTGTCCATCAGCTTCCTCAGCTCTGTCCAGTCTGTTTCCAGCCTTGGCCATATCTTCATGTCAAGCATCTCGTCCTCCTTGTCACAATCTAGCCATGGTGCTGACAAATGAAGGGCCTTAGCAGGCATTTCTCAGCAAGGAAATCACATGACAAAGAGTTTGTAATTAAAAGCATTTGAACTGCAACGTGCAGGTTGTAGATTGGAGGCACACAGAGTGGAAGTCCAGTATATCTGCTTCTCAAATCTTAACCACAATTTCTACTAACCCAGGATGGTGAACGACGGCTTCCTTCACACACGGAAAACAACAGTGTTAAAGAGGTTTGTTTCAAGCTAGTTCAGAAATTGTGATCATATAAAGTCAAAACAATGGATTTCCAAATGTTAAATTCGCATCAGGCATTCATTATTGTAATTTGCTGGACAGCATTTAGATAAAGCCCGGTAGATCCATACAATTATCTCCAATGCAGAGTAGAGTAGGATTCAATCATTCTCTCTACCAAGAGAATATGTTACTGCCATGTCAAATTACTCGCTTCTGCAGAGGATGAACTTCTCCAGGAAGCTTGAAAAGTATTTCTAGGTCTATATGGCACTGAATTTGTATCATAAAAAGGGTAAGGGAATTTTTTTTTTACCTTCTTTTAGAAAAGTCTATTACAGTACTCAAGGCTGTGATTAGAGAGATGGTGACTTAAATCTCTTGAATATAAAAAGAGAGGAAGGCAGCCTTTGGCCATAATCACTGCCTAGCTGCTCTGGTGAAACAGGAAACTCAGAAAGATTCCTCTCATCTTAGTTCTTGGCTTAGGAAAGAAAATCTTTGATCTCAAGTCTGATCAGCATCAGACTTTTGGGTATATTGTGGACCTTTTCACCTCACTATATAAACCAGAGAGGAGGTTTCCAGAGATGCAGAAAGATAACAGGGAATATTAAAGGAACTTTATATTTCATATCCAGGAAGGAGTCTGGCTAATAATTTAATTCTTGTGTTTCTACCAATGTCTCACACACTTTCTCCTGCATATTACCCAGGCAAATGTACTGTATCTCCTGAGATCTGCTTATGAATAATGTGATCGCCTCTATTTAAAAATGATAGCTTTAATTTTGTTCATTTAATATTGAGTATTTTTTTATTTTATAAAAATCTTTGAAAACATGTCCTGGTTCCACCATTTATAGGTAAACATAGAAAATGTGAAGATCATTCAAAGCAGTATATAAGAGGAAAGGGTTAGGGGTAATGTAAGAGTTCTGCCAAGTTTCCTCTTCATTAGGAAGGAAGATCTATAAGAGGTTATTACACATATCATGAATGCCCATTTATCAATAGTCTTTTAGAAGATCTATCCTAAAAAGATTTTATCCACAGTAAAACAAAACAAAACAACAACAAAAAACAGCACTTTCAAGGCAACAATGCAGCTAATTATTAGGTGAACATAACCTTAACCTTACTTTAAAATATATTTTTAATGAATAGTCAAGATGTGCAAAAATGATTAGTGAGGATATGCAGATACCAAGTGTTGGTAGGGCAGGCATCCAGTCATATTTATCGTGAATGCCCCAGATGCCTAATCTAACAGCAGAAAGTCAATGAATGTTGGTTATATGTTGAATGGATGAGCTAAGTAGTTAGTAATCATTTATATTCCGATTGAAGCAGACAAATGATTTAACCTGTAACTGGAGAGAAATCACTTAGTTACCTATCTTAGATTGCAGTAAGTTATCTAAGTGAAACTGAAGAGAATTCAAAAAAGCTTTTAGACTTTTAGTGCATTTGTCCTCAAAATCACATCTCCAGATGGGTTTCCTGCTATTTCACCTGGTGAGGAGACCACTATCCAAGAAGATAGTAGAATCTCCAGTTCTAACAGTGCCAGTCTTTATTTGTTTTATTGTGCTTTCTTTCCCAATACAAAATTAATACACTTATATCATATAAATGAGAACATACAGAAAAGCAACAGTAAGAAAATAAAAATCACTCACAACCTTACCAAGGACATTCTCTGCAATTTATTATGATAGGCTAAATCCTTTTCCTGTTTATTATCATTTGACTGTTTTTCAGAGAGATTAAATAGTAGACAGTTTTTGAAATGTGCCTCTTATATAGCAGATATACATGTTATGAAATATTATTCTATAATATTTAACTGTTCATAATATTCCATGGCTAAATGTGCTGTTATTTTTTAATTCTTTTTGATAAACTTTAAAGTTATCTCAATCTCCTGATATGATAAATAAATTTTAAAATCTGAAAATATTTCTAAATATTTCTTTGGGCTATCTTAATATAAATAGAGTTGTTTGGTTGACAAATTTAATAAATATTACCAAATTGTTCTCCAGAAAATTTGCGTCAACTTACCATCTTCCTGAAAGTTCATAACATTTCATTTTTCACCTCACTGTCATCAATAATGTGTATAATTCATTTTCATCATTCTCAATTTGACTAGTCACATACATTGTAGTGAACATCAACAATGTTTGCATATGTTCATCTGTTTTTCTGTATCTTCTACAGAGAAAAGATTATCTGGAAACTTAATCCATTGTTTCTATTGAAGTGGGTTTTTTTTCTTATTGATTTGTGAAGGTATTTTAAACATTAAAGATATTAATACTTTTTGTCATCTATACAGAAATCAGTTTTACACTTGGGAAATTTTTTAACCCCCAGTTTTTTAGGGTAGGTAAGTCACCAGTTTGGTAAAGCTTGTGCCCAACAGACATTAGGGCATTGTCCTGGCTATGAGACATTGTCAGCTTTGCACCAATAAAACTCATGTTTGCACCATAATTTGAGATGACTGAGGACCCATCACAAAATGCAAGGTGGCCTCTTGGGGCCATCCAAATAGGTGCTTAAGCCATAAGAATGATCAATAAATATCTTCTCCCATTCTGTATTTTGTCTTTTGTTTTTGCCAACTGTTTCCTTTGCTGTGCAAAAGCTTTCTATCCTGATGAAGTACCAATAGTTCATTTTTGCTTTTGTTTCCCTTGCCTTTGAAGATGTGTCTAGCAAGAAATTGCTGCAGCTGAGGTCAAAGAGGTTGTTGCCCGTGTTCTTCTCTAGGATTTTGATGGATTCTTGTCTCACATTTAGATATTTCACCTATTTTGAGTTTATCTTCATGTATGGTATAAGAAAATGGTCCAGTTCTATTCTTCTACATGTGTCCATCCAATTTTCCCAACACCATTTGTTGAAGAGACTATCCTTCCCATTGGATATTCTTTCCTGCCTTGTAAAAGATTAGTTGACCATAGAGTTCAGGGTCCATTTCTGGGCACCTGCACCCCAATATTTATAGCAGCAATGTCCACAATAGCCAAACTATGGAAAGAGTCCAGATGTCCATTGACAGATAAACGGATAAAGAAGATGTAGTATATATGTACAATGAGATATTACTCAGCCATCAAGAAGGATGAAATCTTTCCAATTACATTGACATGGATGGAACTAGAGAGTATTATGCTGAGTTAAATAAATCAATCAGAGAAAGATAATTATTATATGGTTTCACTCATATGTGGAATTTAAGAAACAAAATAGAGGATCATAGGGGAAGGGAGGGAAAAATAAAATAAGATGAAATCAGTGAGGGAGACAAACCATAAGAGACTCAATCATAGGAAACAAAGTGAGGGTTGCTGGAGGTGAGGAGGGTGGGTGAATGGGGTAACTGGGTGATGGGCATTAAGGAGCACATGTGATGTAATGAACACTGGGTGTTATATGCAACTGATGAATTACTGAACTCTACATCTGAAACTAATGATACACTATATGTTAACTGATTGAACTGAAATAAAATAAGTTAAATTTAAAAAGAATGACCAATAAATTCTTATATATGCATTTATTCATTCATTTAACAAAATGCACTGGACCACTGCTGTGTGCCAGGTACCACATTAAACAAGAGAGGTGTTTATAGTACTATCACTGCTCTTTTGAAACTGACCCTATGCCAGGCAAGTCTATATTATGCACTGCTAAATTGCACAGGTATCAGTAATCTAGCAAGTAAATATGAGGGAAATTAGGAAACACATAGAATTTTATTAGTTGTTCACCATCTACTACTGTTAAGATATATGAATCCATATAAGGTGTCTTCCTTTGCTCTTTCCTATGGATGTACCATGATACTTTCCTTCTGAGTTTCTGCCAATTGCGTATTAAGGATGGGACAAGTTTCACAAAGTCACATAATAGAAGTTAAAGAAAAGCATTTATTAGAAAAAAAGAAGGCTTAAAAGGCCAAAGAATATTGAGAGAAGAAAAGGTAGCCTCCTGCTTCCCCCTCATGCACAGGGAGAGAAGTTGAGGCTAAGTGCTCCACTCTTTGGAAGGGCACAGTGCCATGATACCCTGCCTCTCTCTGAGGGAAGCAAGATGAGGTATCCCATCAGTGGCCTGGCCCTCAGCAGTCTGGATGAGGATACCAACTATTTATAGGAGTTATCTAGGAAAACCAGTCACTCAGCACCTGGTAAACAGAGCCTGTGGAAAGGTGAGCCCCAGGGCTGGGGAAGAAAACCTGTATTCCATGGGAGGCTGGAAAGAAAGTCCCTGTTCCACAAGAGGCTCAGCTGACACCAGGACCTAACGCTATGGAAGGAGGACTTCTCAGTCTTAGTTAGTTCATTGTCCAAGAAATTCAGAGTGAGCTTACGTTTTTTTGTTGTTTTTATTTTTGGACCTTTGTGCTCATGGTACCACATATGATGATACATTGGCGTATTCAAGAATTTTAATGATGGTCAGTGTGGCAGACTATACTTTCCATGAAGACCACAGAAGATCTCCCACATACAAGTCTTTTGTACAGTGTGACCTGGGCACCCCCATCATCAAGAGTTTGCTCGGTTTGTGTCTGCATAGGTTTGTGGCTACTGTGAAAGTGATACTATGTGACTTTTGGAGCTAGGCAATAGATTCTCTGCAGGTCCTCTTGAGACACTCCTTTTTGGTGGCCATTTACCATGCCATGGAAAGTAGGGAGGCTATATGAAGGATTTATTTATATGTAAACATTCCAAGAGACAGTCCCCGGTTGAAGTGCCAGATGACAGCCAGTATCAACCTCCAAACATGTGATTGAGCTTCAAAATGACCTCAGCCCAGCCGCTGTCTGCCCTGCCTGAGAGACACTAGCAAAAACCATCTATTAGAGTCTAGACAAGATCCAGAACCATAGGAGTTAATTATAAAATAATTATTGCTTTTTAAAGTTACTGTGTTGGAAGTATTCATTACACAGTGATAGATAACCAAAACAGTCATATGTTTTTCTAGACCTCAACTTAATTTCAAAAGAAATTTAAGTGAAAGTATCTTTAATTAATATTTTGCACTCCTTTTAAGTTCCAATAAACATATTCTATAGTCCCAAAGAAATTTAGAAAGATAAATGTTTCTTTATGAATAGCTATTATTTTGATTGAATTAAAAGATTTCAAGGATGGGGTTCCTGGGTGGCTCAGTCAGTTAAGCATCTGACTCTTGATTTGGGATCAGGTCATGATCTCAGGGTCCTGGGAGCAGTCCCATGTCAGGCTCCGCACTCACTGGTGACTCTACTTGAGATTCTCCTTCTCTTTCTGCCCCCCTAAATAAATAAATAATTTTTAAAAAAAATTCTAAGGAAAATGTATGTTTAACATCTGTATCAATTGTCAGATTTAATGCATATTGATCAAAAGCAAAACCAATTGAAGGAATTAAAAATCTTCATAATTTTCAAATCAATTAAGACATTTCACATTCAAAATCAATTTTAAAATTTAACTGTAATGGTCCTTTTGTGGCTGACCAAGATGGACAGGGCACACACAGGCCAGATGTTCCATCCTACCTGATACAATTAAAAAAATATATTTGAAACAATGATTTTCAAGATGCAGAACATCAAGCAATGAAAGAATGAAAGATAGTGATCCCTAATATACAGGAAACAAATGAGGTGAACCCTATAACCACCACAGCTTAATGCCTGAGAAGTTTGCAAGGCACAGCCTGGGAAAGGGAAGCTAGGCAGAATCCAGTGGGTTCCATGAAGAAATGACAGAGCAGAAGCTTTGGGAGAACAAGCTGTCTGGAGTTCAGGGGACTAAATATTAGAGACAGGAGGGAGAGAGAGGGAGAGAGAGAACAGAGAGAGAGAGAGACTAGAGACAAAGATAAAGGCAGAGAGAGAAACCTGGAGATCTGTAGAGGGTCCCCTCAAGTATTTAGCAGAGTACTAATTAGTGCAGGTGTATGAAAGTCTACCTGATGCTGAGGACAGAATCACCCAAATGGATTAAGGCGAACAGAGGAAATATTACAGGAAGCACTGCGTGGAGAGCAGGGGAGTTAAATATTACAGGTACCCCGCACTGCAAGTGAGATGAAAACAGCATCCCTGGGGTTCTGGAAGGAGCCCATCCTCCTAGAAATCTATATCCAGAGAAAATCTTTGTCAAAACAAAGGGAAAATCAAGACATCTTGAGATATATTGTAAACACTATAGGGATGAGTAAAATGAGAACACAAAGAGTTTTAGCTAGTATATCAACAAGGAGATAAAAGGGACTCATGAAAACATATTCAATCGAAAAGAAAAGAGTAAGGAGAAAAATAGAAGAAAATAGGAAAAATCAAAAATAGAGAAAAGATAGACTTAAATGTAATTATATCAATAGTCATATAAAATATGAATAATATAAATATTTCATTTACAAAGTAAGAATTGTCTGAGTGGATAAAAAAGCAAGACCCAACTATATGTTGCCTACAATAAATGCATTTTAAATATAAATTCAAAAATCGCTGAAAGGAAAGGAATGGAAGGAGACGTATCAGGCTAAACTCAATCGAAAGGAAATCTGGCATGCTGTATGAATACCAGACAAGATTTTCAGATTAAAGAATACTACCAGGAAGAAAGAAGGTCATTTTATAACAATTGCTCAAAAAAACACAACAGTCCTACATATTTATGCACCTAAAAATAGAGTATATTCCACATGAACTCATCAAGAAAATTAAAGAGGAAGGAATTCTTCTCAGGTCCTGTGAAGCCAGAAGCCAGATAAACCAGAAAAAGACAATTTAAGATAAGAAAACTGCAGTCTCTTTTTTCTCAGAACAAAAATGATACTTTTAGCAAATTAATCAAACAATATATAAAAAAGAAAATATATCCTAAGTATGGTCCATTACAAGAATGCAAAGTTGATTTAAGATTCAGAAATCTAAGAATGGAATTTGATGTATTTAAAAAAAAAAAAAAGAGGAGCACCTGGATGTCATAGTCAGTTAAGCGTCTGCCTTCAGCTCAGGTTATGATCTCAGGGTCCTGGGATAGAGCCCCATATCAGGCTCTCTGCTCAGTGGGGAGCCTGCTTCTCCCTCTGCCTCTGTCTGCCACTCCCCCAGTTTGTGCGCTCTCTCTCTCTCTCTGTCAAATAAATAAATAAATAAAATCTTTAAAAAATAAAATAGAAAGAACACACGTGTCACTGCAATGTGTACAGTAAAACATGTACAGTATATGATGAAAATCCAACAGTCTTCCCTGATAAGTCTTTCAGGAAAGTAGGAATAGAAAGGAACTTCCTCTACCTGATACAGGACATCCACAAATACCTGAGCTAGCATCACACTCCATGATGGAAAATTGACAAGGATATCCCTCTGACAACTTACATTCCACATTGCGCTGAGATTCCAGCCAGTGCAATCAGGCACGACAAAGAAATAAAGGGTACTCAGGTTAGAAAAGAAGAATAGAATGATCTTCATTCATATATGATAACATCATCCACACAGGCAATCTGATAGAATCTACAAATAAAGCACTAGATCTAATAAAGAAATTGTCTAAGTTGCAGAGTAGAAAATAACAAAAACTTTATTGTATTTCTATAGAATATAAATTAACAAATGGAAATTGAAATATATAAAATACCATGTATAATAGCATGGACATAATGCAATACTAAGCAACAAATATCACAAAAAAATACAAAAGTTCTGAACACTGAAAATTATAAAACCTGGCTGAGAAACATAAAGAAAACCTATATAAAATATTCCACAAATGTTGGAATTCCATGAGTTTGGAAGACTCAGTATTGTTAAGATGCCGGTTCTCCCCAAAATGATCAATAGAATCAATGCAATCTCAGTCAAAATCCCAGAAGGATTTTTTTTTTTTTTTTTGGTCAAAACTGACAACCAAACAAAAGACCTATAATGGAATTTAGGATGCAAACATTGTGGTGCCTGCAATCACAAACAAGGGAATATTAGTGCTTGGGTTTTATTTTCTTTGTGGAGAATAGTTGTAAACTGGAGATAATATGCACATCTCAGTTATGTAAAGCATAGCAATAAATAAGGCAATATTATTGAAAACAGTAATTTTCTAATGTAAAGCCAGGTTTGAGGGAAGATAGGAGGGAGAAAAAATAGTAACTGTTTAGAAAGCCAAATAGACAAAAGGAAGATAGAAGGATCTCAGACAAAATGTAGGGGCAAGAAGGAGTTTTTAAAGGAGAGGAGGGCCACCGCCCTCCTTCCCAGGACGGCCTCCTGCTTTTCCAGATCACTGCTGTTTTCACCTACCCTTTAAATATCCTGCTCTGTGATCCTATGCATGCCACGGACTCTTTCGACACACTCTCTACTTATGCCACCTTTTTATTTCTACTTTCTAGTGTTTATTTTAATGCACAGTAGCTGAGACAACATAGGCACTCAATAAGTATCTGCCACGAGTTGGCCAAATTCCCCAAATGAATGGCAGGTCTACCAAGGGACAAGATGAAGATGAAGTTAAATAAGAATGGTTGGTTGGTAGGTGAATTTGATCAAAATAGTTACATAATTTTTTTTCATTAGTCTCCAAATGGTGACCGGGGCAAGTATTTATGTCATGAACATCCTGGAAGCTTGAAAGAGAGTCACTGAAGTGTGAGACATCAGCAGAAATATTTCAAATAATTCAAGTGGCCGGGACATAGGTGTGGGACTTGGGACAAGAAGGAGTCTGGAGATTTAAGGGCAAAGCGACAGTAAGTGGTAGCAGCTATCTTCAGGGATGTGTTCCACGTGCCCAGAGCACACGCCAGATGGACGTGGGGATGTCCTCCATACAGTTGGCTAGATGTGCCATGGAGCTGTGCTCTTCCCTGCCCCAAGGGCACAGTTCTGCTGCCCTCCACCTGCTCACCAGCGATGCAGGACAAAACCTGAGTATAGATTTCTAGGGAGGCCATTAGAATCGCTGCGGGGAAGAAAACCGTGTGGATTCAGTGCGGATTCAGGGTGAGAAAATGACTGTCTTCCTTCTCCCCTCCCCCCAAAAAAGTGTTTGCTTTTCTTTTCCAGTTTTGATCATTAAGTTAATCTACTGGAAAATGAATATGTGTTCCATATTTCAAGTATAGAAAAATGACCTTTCTTAGTTTTTCACAGCTGCAACTGTGAGAAACCAAAATTAATATTGCTGCTAAATGTGGCCACGGGCTGGAAAAATGACCGTGCTTCTATATAAGGGCACAGATGTCCTTTCCCGAAGAAGAAGAAGGCAGCTGCTCAATCCATTTCCCAGAAAGACAAGTGAATTTTAAGAATGTCCCTACAAAACTTGAGCACCTAAATTTTTCCTATGGATCTCGATTATTGTCAATATTTGTCTGTGCACCTTGGAGTAGGCACTCTGTCATCACTCTGCTTCCTGAGAGTTGAATTGCAAGCCAAGATGCTACATGACCGGAAGAGAGACTCCCCCAGTCCACCTGGGAGCCTGCACACCCGGAAACCTGCCCTTTTCCTTTTCAACCAGATTTCATACATCTCCTGCCCTCTCTCTGACTGCCTGGCTGACCATGACCATTCGGGGAGACTGAGCTCACTCCCTTTATGAAGGAGAAGCAGGTTTAGAAGGAAAAAGGACAACCGACCACAGTCTGCACCCATACGTTTCTCTGCATCGTGAGGCACAGGCCAGCAGTAAAGGGGTTGTCAAATGTTTCCTCTATGCCCTGAACAGAGCCTGACTCTCACCAAGTCCTTCTTGTCGGTTGACACATGGTACCCAGAACATCGATGTGCTGGTTCCCGCGGGCTCTGATTTCATATCAGGGTGGACTCATTCGCATCATCGTGGTTCTGCTGAGTTTAACTGGTCATCCTGGGCTTCCTTGCCCTTTTCTGACCCCCACAGCAGCCCTGCTCTGGCTCCGCACACCTCCCAGCCAGCGTCTTCTCCTGCATCAGCAGCCATGCCCCCACAAAGGAACGGCCACCTGCACCCACGGAGTGCTGCCTCTACATTGTTCTCAACCATGCGTATGTATGGGTCACGTGTAAGTGCAAGAGCCCATGGACTGAGGGCAGGGATGGTCAGCAAGTACGATTTGGTGTGATTCTAATGATAAGTATGTGTTGCCCTGGACCCCCACATCTTCTGATGCCCCAGCCTTTCTCCTTCCCGAACCCAGAGGGCCACATAACCCAGCAGGTGGAAAGGATGCTCCTGGCCCAGCGTCTTGTCTCTAGAACCCTGTTCCCAAGTCACTGCCCACATTTACCCGGATTTGTCTGAGCCTGTGCCTTCATGGTTGTGAAATGTTTGCATGTCACCACTGCACCACCGAGCCTTCCTGCTGCCCCCTTGTCCGAGGATGCTGCTCTGTCAAAATCCCCCCATGTCTCCCACGGGGCCACAGTTCTTTCCTCCCCATCTTAACTGACCACTGTCTATTTCGGTCCCTGTCTTCTCCCTTCCTCTTGTTGTTTTCTTTTCCTGTGGCTTCCATGACATCCTTATGTCTAAACTATTCAGCTGCAGTGTGTTTCTTCTCTTCCTTGTTTATGGGAACCCTATTATTTCTTCCCCCGAATGTTAGTATGGCCCATGGTTCTCCCGCCATGACCCTGGCAGCCTCTTTCTCCTCCAAGGCTTCAACTTCCTACTACTGGATCAGAAATATCAGTCTTTACCTCAGAATTCCCTTTAAGCCTTGGTTGTTTATGGCTGGTTAGTAATATCAATTTTGGATGTCTCTGGGACTCCTCAGATTCCTCACAACCCAAAATTAAGTCCCTAGTTTTTCTTTTCAACCTTGCTTCTCTTCCTATAGCCCATTCTTGATGTATGGCAACACCATTAACCCACTGAGCCAGACCACCACCCGAGATGCTCTGCACCTTACCTTATTCTACTACTTTACTGTTACGGATTAAGTTCCCTGAAGTCAACATGGAGACAAAAATGTAAGTGTGAGTGCTTCACTTTGGAGAGAATCCCAGTCAAATCTGTAAGGGGGTGGAAAGGTGACAGGAGGGAACAGTAACCAATAAAGCATGGACTTCCAAACATGTTACCCTTGAGACTCACTGGAGGTGACTCCAAAAAAAGTCAAAAAGACAAACAAGCGAAAAGCCTTTCCATGGCTCCCTTTCCTCCTTCAACTATACATCAAATGCCTCCCCCGGCAGGTGCGGGCATCAGGATCTGCCGTTGCGTCCCCCTTCTGCCAACATCCAGTGTGGGTCCCCCGCCTGGTAGAAACCCAGACACAGGAGACCACATCCAGTGTCCTCTCTAACCAGGCTGCTTTCCAAAGCCTTACATCCTTCAGACCATTGCATCTGCTTCAGCAGAGTGTAGACAAGCCTCAGCTCAGTGGATGCCTCATCTCTAATGCTTTTCGGCATCTGAGAGGTAAAATTTCAGAGATCCTAGAGCTCTACATTTGAGGAGCTATAATACTTTTCTGTTTACTTCTCTGTCTTTCCCACTTGACAGCAACTCTTTCAGTGGAGGGCCGGGGTCTGCACCGAGCCGGATGTTTGTGAGCGCAGAGAGGGGTGGCCCCACAGAAGAGACAGCATGATTTTTTTTAGATCTTAAAGCTTCTAGTGACTGGTATGTGAGTGGGGGTGAGTGTGGATGTCCAGAAGGAGGATAATTAAATGTCTGATGCAATTTAGCACCATTCCCTTCCTGTTATTGTTCTGGTTTTGCTCTCTGAATTGATAGCATGCATTTGGCCCAAACCCTGTGTTAAGCATTTCTGATGGTTTTGGCAAGTTTCCTGATGAAGGACCAGATGTGCAGGTACCAGAATAGGGGCTGCCAGTTTATATCCATGGAGAAATTAGTGAGCTTATAAAATTCGCACCTTTGAAATGACAGAAGCTGGTATTTTATTTCTTATGAGCGGATCTTCAGTGTATGTGTATATTCACAAAGGGACAGTGAAGAACTGCCTAAAAGTAGGACAAATAACAAGTAGCTATTACAGACCGAGATATAATATCTTTCACTGGAAAGTGAACCTGGTTACAGACTATATTTCTACCTACATCACTGTCACCTGAGCCACTTTCTGCCAACACGCACATATTTCTTCCATCTCCTCCACCGCAAACATAGATATTGCCCTCCACTGAATAATCAAATAACATGTTTGGAACCAGAGACTCGCAGTTGGTTAAAGGCTTGGACCCACAGCACACACAGTGCCTGGACTCAGCCCCTCTCCCTGCCCCTCCTCACCAGCGCTGGGCCTCGTCTCTCCCTGGATGAATCCCCCATGAATTCTAATTATAGGAGAGGATAACAACCAGCAGGAAGGAGATATTTTATTTTTATATCTGCTGCCAGTAGATTGCTATTCACATTGCTCTAGGAAAAAAAAATGTGTTTACAAATGTATCATTATACAGCAGATCCTACATTGCACAACTATTAGCTGTTACTATTGACTATTGTCAAAGCAGCACCCCTGTCTGGGAAAGGTCAGGCCTTGCATTTGTGTTTTTCATGTGATGAATAACAAATAATGAGCCCCAGAATTTATTGAGCTGCTGAGATTTCATCCTCATATCCGCAGACTAGTTACTGGTTTTATACTTTTCTTTGCTGGCATCAGACAAATCAGTTCATATTTATTTCGTTTTTTAATCCCAGAAAGGAGATCTGACTGGGGAAATTACCGCTCAGAAGAGCAACTACAAGCAAATTATGTTACTTGCGCACATCCTCGCATGCTATTTCATGCCCTTAGCCGAGAGCTGAAAGGCATGTTGGCTCTGGTAACAGGAGTGCAGGTGATTGATGAGCCCCAGAGGTGTCAAGTGGTAGCCTCATCCACGTCCACACATGGACTCCAGTTGGTCTGAAGGCTGAGAACAGAAAGGCTGTACTTTCTCCACTTAGCAGTTCACTGGTTGAAGAAAGGTGTTAACCCTAAGCAGAAGAAGAGAAATAGCCATCTCAATGTGCTGCCGTTGACTCTTCACGTCCCAGGGAAACATTACAACCCTGTGGCAGGTCCAAGCAAAAACATCCTGGGCACATAACCACTTACTCGCTGGGCAAGTGCATGTGAATCGTACCTGCAGCTTTCAGGAGCTGCACCAGGACACTGAGCCCTACTTTCCAGCTCACAAACAGGTTGTGAGTTTGGCTGTGGGTAATCAGGTTACAAGAAGGCACTAAATCTCCGTAAGGGCATGGCTCCTTGTCAAAACAAAACATATAAAAACATATAATCTAAGGTTTCGGCAGAAGAGATCTTTGGAAAGGAAAATACAGGTGAAAATAAAATGGTCTTGTTGCAAGAATTAAATGCAAATATGTTATATTAGATGAAACTAAATGATCACTTAATTCCCCTTCTTCTTCTTCTCCTTCTTCTTCTTCTTATTCCTCTTCTTCTGCTGAGGAAGAGATAAGAGATATTTGTCATAAATGTGGAAAATCCATACAGACAGAAGTGAAATTGTGGATTGGTATGTGAATGATGTATCAGTGATGATACTAAGACAATTGACTGTCAGACAGTGAGAAAAACCAAATTGGATTTGTACATAAATCCTACACAAAAGTCATTTTCTGGTAGAATAAAATATTAAAAGACAAAGAAAAAAACTTTAAAATACCAGGACAAAAAGTATAGGAAATATCTTTATAATTTGGGAAAATATTTGTTAAATATTACACAACACACCACAATGAGTTATCACTTTATGCCTGTTAGAATGGCTAAAATCAAAAACTTAAGAAACAACAGATGTTGGCGAGGATGTGGAGAAAAAGGAACCCTCTTGCACTGTTGGTGGGAATGCAAACTGGTGCAGCCACAGTGGGAAACAGTATGGAGGTTCCTCAAAACATTAAAAGTAGAACTATCATATCATCCATTAATTCCACTACTGGGTATCTACCCAAAGAATACAAAAACACTAATTTGGAAAGATATATGTGTTTGTTTATTGAAGCATTATTTACAATGCCAAGATATGGAAGCAGCTCAAGTGTCCATAGATAGATGAATGGATAGAGAAGATGTGGGGGATATATATATAATGGAATATTACCGGCCATAAAAAAGAATGAAATCTTGCCATTTGCAACATAGATGGACTTAGAGGGGATAATGCTAAGTAAAATAAGTCAGACCGAGAAAGACAAATACCACATAGCTTCACTCGTATGTGGAATTTAAGAAACAAAACAAATGGATAAAAAAAGGATAAAAGAGACAAACAAATGAAAGACTCAAATACAGAGAACAAATTGCTCGTTGCCAATTTGTGTTCGGAGAGGGGTAAAATAGCTGGAAGAGATTAAGAGGACATATATTGTGATGAGCACTGAGAAATGTACAGAATTTTTTTTAAGATTTATTTATTTATTTTAGAGGGAGAGAGACAGAGAAAGAGAGAAAATGGGAGAGGAACAGGGAGAGGGAGAGAGAGAATCTCAGGCAGCCTCCACACTGAGCACAGAGCCCAAAGCAGGGCTCGATCTCATGACCCTGAGATCATGACCTGAACCAAAATCGTGAGTCAGACGCTTAACCAACAGAGCCACCCAGGTGCCCCAGAAATGTATAGAATTCTTAAATCATTATATTGTACACCTGAAATGAATTTTAAAACGATTACACGACAGAGACTGATACATTTCATTTTCATGAATACTAAAAAGTAGTTTTGTATCTAAATACACCCTAAGAAGGTGGAAAGATAGCACTCGCTTTTGGGGAAGATACTAACAATGTGTATAACTTACAAGGGAAAGCTATTCTCTCCATTGTAAACAGCAGTATAATAGGTCAATAAGAGAAGAGGAAATGGAGTGGGAAACACAAACAAGTGGTTCACAGGAAAGGAAACCAACCCAAATATAAAGTAAACTTGTGAAGAAAATGTCAACATCAGAGGTAACTATCTTCTAAAAATGATCATTCATTTCTCGCAAATTAAATTATTAAATGTTCTCAAGACAGTGGAGCAAAACTATTTGCATAATTGATAATCAAACACCTTTATGCGATTACACTGGAGATTAATGTGGCAATATTAGCTTAAGTGGAAGACACAAACATCAGATAGCCCAGGAAATCCATTCCTTAATCCTAACACTCTAGGGAAATCTTTTTACATAGTCACCAATGAACACGTACAGTGAATGTTCCCATGGAAATGACAAAAATACTAACAAAAGAAAGAGTACACATTTTGTGATGTTTTCACAGAATGGAATAGGACACCATACTTCAAGTGTATGAAGAACAACTGCATATTTACACACATACCTTCACAGTGATGGGAAAAAAAGTTTATATCAATTATGTAATATTTTAAAATAGATACAATTATATACTGTTTAGTGATACATGTATTTTTAGATAGAATTATAAAAATGTGCAGATATGATCAACACCAAATTGAAAAAGTTATTTTTCTCAGGGAAAAGAGGCCAGAGAATATGATTGGGAAGGTGTATCCTTGGAAATGGGGGGTTGGGCCATATTGATGATATTTAATTTCTGAAGGCAGAAATTCTATTCCTCTGTCCACTGTCTTATATGAATGTTTCATAATAAAATTTTAATAATAATAAAAGAAGATGGTAGCTACACTCATGGTGAGCACGACATAAGGTATAGACTTGTTGAATCACTTTTTGTACACCTGAAACTAATGTAACATTGTGTGTCAACTATACTTCAATGGAAAAAAAGATAAAAAGTAATAAAAAATAAAATAAATTTTTCTTCAAAGCAAACACAGTTCTCTTGATACCTGATAACAAAAATCAATTAAAAACAATCTGTTAAAATATGTTGCTCAAGCTTGGAATGGGTATTGTTTCATGGAAGAAAATCAGGTTCCAGAGGGACAATAAAGGCATTCATGGACAATGGCTTCATTTGACCTTTAGGTGAAGATCTCCTTTCCCTAAATGCCTTGAGTTCCCATTGTTCCATTAATGTTCTGTTATTACCTAGCATGATGAAAAGAAAAATAAATTTTCCCTTATTGGGGAAAATCTTTTATATAAGTGGGAGATTACATATATAATCTGCAAGTATATTGTAGCTACATCTTCTAATCCATGTCTTCCTGATATATGACATTCCAAATGCTAAACTCCACATTTCATAACTTTATGAATGGCAGTGATATGCACACAGAGGCGAAGACATGGATTTCCAAAGAAGCCAATAATAGTCTAGTAATATGTGTTAAGGATTTCCTGAGCATTTGAGCTTTGCAGTTGCTGAGTTTAATCTTTGACCAACTCTCAAAGACAAGTCTTGTTACTTACTTCCCAGAAAAGGAAAGTGAGGCACATCTATCAGGCTACCTTCCCAAAACACACTGCTACTAAGTGGAGGAACTGAGCGGATCTTCAGGTCATGGGCTCCCAAGCTCTTTGACCAAGACAAGTGGCTTTTCTCATCAGGTTTTCTTGAATTAACTATTGCTCAGTTCAATTCAATTCAAGAAGCATTAATTGAAAGCTTCCTATGGGCAAGGCACTGCTCTGCCTAACAAAGTTGTAGTGGCTGACCTCAGGGGGATATCCTACACAAGCAGGGTTCATGTGACAGACTGTATACTAGGACGATGGCACACAATGAGGTAGGTTACACTATTGTTTTAAATTATTTGCTCCCCCTCTGTCAGACGATCATATATCCCCACTTGTCACTGTCACCTGTCATACCCCTCTCTTCAGAAGCTGCAGGACTGTCATAGGACATGCTTTGGCCAGTGAGTGGGACATGAGTGGACATGACATACCTCATATGAACAGGAGCTTAGAGAGACAGTGATTTCCACCAGACTCAGACCAGGCCTTGGGCACAGTGAATTGGCAAGCAGTGCTGAGCAGTGGTCCATCCACAGCTACCACATTCATAACGTGAACAAGGAAAAAATCCTGTAAATGTTAGGAACTTAGTTCTGGGTGTTACTGCTTCCATGGTAAAGCTGGCCACCCCACATGAGCGTGCAGGTGCACACACACACATGCATGCATGCACACACATGCACACCCATGCTCACATGCACACACATGGATGCACACACATACAGAGATGCACACAACACATGGAGGAGTACACGTGTGCACCCACACATGCATGGATGCACACACACGCACAGATGCATGCACACACATGCACACTGGCACACACATGCACACACATGCATGGATATGAACAGACACATGCATATACACATGCAAGTACACATACAGGGATACACACTCATGCACACACACATACACATGCACAGATGCACACACATGCAAGGATGCACACTCATGCACACATGCAGGGATGCACACACAGGCATGGATGCATACATATGCACATATGTGCCCAGGCACACATGCAGGGATGCAAACACACATGCATGCACACATACACAGATGCACACGCATATGCAGGGATACACACCTGCCCACATGTGCATGGATGCACACACATGCACACAGGCACACACATGCACTACACACACACATGCTTGTGCACATGTTGTAAAGCAAAGTATGCATCAGGCAAGGTTTCAGAGAAGCAGCAGCATTTGGCCTGGAGTTTGAAGGATTCCCCCAATATTCAGTCTTCTCCACTTAAATTCTGATCCCAGCTTTGCTCTTCCTTCTGCATGGACCATCCCTCCCATGGACTCCCAAGCCCCAGTTGAAGCCCATGCTCCCTTCTGGTGTCCCTGAGTCACAGTGACCATGTGCCCTGGGCCACACAGGAAAATCATAAAACCAGGACACCACACGTGTTCAGGTTAGGAAAACGAAAAGCCTAATTCTATTCAGCAAGCCAGACAAACAGTAGCCAGGGGTTAACAATAGTATATTTTTCATAAACAAGAGCAAGATATCCTGGATTTATTTACAATCTACTCACGTCCTATTGTTTATTAAACCATAACCACTCATTTCTATTATTACTCAAAGAAAAACTGAAGAGTTTGTAGACCTGCACACTTCCTTCATCTCCTGGTGTGTCCCACAGACAACTCACTCCACATTGCTTTCATCAGTTCCAGATTAGGTCAGTGACTACTCAGGGGAGGCCTGGAAGGTGAGGATGCTCGTGATGTTTCTCCGAACTCTGCTTAGTTTGGGCGAACTGTCCTGGCTGTGGCACACCACTCTGCCCAAGAGATCAGGGGGGCAGGTGCTCTCATGCAACTGTACACAGAGCGGACAACGAGCTCTTGACAGAGGGAAGACTCTGGCGCCGAAGCATTATGGGTGGAACCATTAAGGCCCTATTGATTCCTCCCTGAGCGTCTTGATAAAAGCAATGCCCACCAAAGCTAGCAGGGTAACACCGGTTTAGGGTCATGGGCAACCGCAACCGAGGTCCTGAATAGTGCAGAGCATGGCTAACAAGATTTGGACAACGCAGCCTGCAAAGTCAGGAGCGGGCGTGGGCCCTTAGCCTTCAAGTGGACGTCTCTACTCTATGTCTTTTCCTCAGAAATTCATCTGCCCCAACTGTATCCATGACCCAACTGAGCTGTGCCTTCAAACTTGGCCAGCTTTTGATTTTAGATTTGATCACGGACTCCCCTAGTCTCCATAACCTACAATTAGGAAGTAATTGGTCTTTGAAAAAAATACCTTTCAGAGAATTGGAGGAGAAGGGCCAGGTTGTGCTCAGCCGAGTCAGGAAATGTATGTGGCAAATAAGAGTAGATTAGGCTTTGAAGAATGTTCTTAGCATGCTTTGCAGGCCTCCTCTCAACAGACACTGTATTGTGACAGCTGACTTGTGGCTAACTCCCCAAGGCTGTGACTCCCAGGAAACAGTGACCAGTGCACACAGGCATGCAACAAGACTTTGCTAAAGGAATCAGTGATGGTGATGAGGCAGGTAGAAGCAGATGAAGGATCCAGAAAAGCATTTTTAGTTTGTTGAGGTTTCCGTTGATGAGTTTTTTTAATAAAGTAGATTTTCTTTTTTTAAAAAAGCTTTATTTATTTATTTGACAGAAAGAAAGCACAAGCAGGAGGAGCAGCAGATAGAGGGAGAGAGAGAAGGCGGCTCCGCACCGAGCAGGGAGCCCGATGCAGGACTCGATCCCAGGATCCTGAGATCATGACCTGAGCCGAAGGCAGACGCTTCACCCACTGAGGCGCCCAATCAAGTAGATTTTCATCAGGATGATAACACATTGGTTAACAGCATAGGACTTTGAATCAGATGGGGTTATGTTTTCATTTCTCTCTACTATTTGTGGCTTGGAGCCTTCGGGCAAGTTACTTAGCCTCTCCAAATCTCAACATCTTTATGGACAAAGTGGGGTTATCTTCTGGGGAATTACGTACAGATTTAGTTCGGTCGTGTGGCGCAATGTTACATGCCGGAATCCGGCACACGGTCCAGTGCAGTCAATGGGACTTTGTGCACGTGTTTGTGTGTTTTGGAAAGAAGGGGATTATTCCATGATAGAAAAGGGAGGGATTAAATTTAAAGAAAGTGTTGAAAATAACAAATGTCAAACTTGTTCGTGGTCAGGGGTGAGTTGGGGGGATGAAGAGGAAATAGCGTAATCAAGAGCATGGAAATGGACAGCACATCCCAAAGACCTCGGGTTGCCGTGAGGAGCGCCACTGCAATGGTGGACCAGTCGGCAGGTGCAGGATAGAAGCAGGAAGATCCTCTCCCAAGGAACACTGCCACATAATTTATGCAGAAGAACCTCACCCTGACCAAATATCTCTGTAAATAGTCATGCCTTACTCTCTTTGTGGTCTCGTACCTGCTTTCTTTGTCCTTTCCTCAGTACACCACAATAGGAGAAAAGATGTTTTTAACGACTTTTGTTCTCTGGAGAGGCAAAATAGCATGCTTTTAAAATAGCACATACAGCATTGGGTGTCTGAGGAGACCTGGCCCAGGTGTGTGCAGGCTTGTATGTGTGCACCTGTGTCTGAACCCACGGGCATTGCCTCATGCAAAGAACTGCTTCTCCACTAGAAAGAAATTAAAATGCACAAGCAGACACATCCCTACATCACACACTTACACATAGGTGAACTCAAAGAAAACGAGGCATGGCACCTACTTCGTGACAAATTATGTCTCGTTTTATTTTGCTGGTAAGTTTCATGAAAATCTCATTTCAACTTAGCATAATTCATTAATGCTGCAGCATAATACCATTAAGTACTTCCAGAACATTTTGACTGTTACACTCAGTTGAAAATTATTCTAAATATGGGGTCTCAAATTAAATGCATGTATGACATCTAACTCATTATTCTCAGATGCCGCAGATTTATCATTGATTTCATTTGCAGCATTGCCTTTTTCCTCTGTAACTTCTCTTTTTAATACATTTTCTGATACAAGCACCCCAGACGCCCTAAAAAGGCAGAAAAAAGGGATTGTAATAAATGGGAGCGCAGAAGGCACAGGGTGATTCTGTAGTACCATCTAGAGTCTTTTGAGATCATGACAATTTTTCTAATAAGCAAAACTTTCTCTTCCTCTTCCATAGATTTAGTGAGATTTGAGGGAAAATAATTGTTTATTTTCCCCTTACACTTCATCGGTTTAACCCGAAGTTAATTGAATTTGTGGTGTGCTGAATACTTTCACTTTTGCATCTTATGGTTTCCCAGGCACACCTCTACTTTGCAAACAGACCACTAAGATATCACCAAGAGGGGACTGGGGTACCCTAGGGCCTATTTTTACTATGTGAAATTCAGTGCTAGACAGCAATTTTTGATTATATATGCTGGGAAAGAGTATTTAAGGACATGACATCAGGGAGGATTTTATTAAATATAGGGAAATATTCAACTGGACATCTAAGCAAATATGTCATAAATAAAATCTGTTTTGAATACAAAGTAAAATGTGCAAAGAAGAGCAAAGGGAAGGAATAAATACAAAGTGTCTTTTCTTTTTCCCGTGTGCTTCCCCTATTCCCTTAAAACCCACTTATTTATCTCGGGCAAGTTGGCTGCCCCTGCGGTGCGTCTGCCTTTTATGAGTATCTTCTTTATGCAGAGGGTTGCCCAAAGCTATCAGTGGTCCCAGTTTCCTCTGAATTAATGCCACTGATAAGCGGTAAAAGGGAGAAATGTTGGCAATATATGATTATGGATTAAACGATGCAATTTCAGGGTCAGTTCTACAGAAAGCACTTATGAAAAATCTGACAGCGGAAGATGAATGGGTAGGGGGGGCATTTACAACAGTGACGGCCGGCGCCGGGCCGATCCCGATGCTCTGCTGCCACCTGCCGGCCGCGACGGGAACCGAGCCTAAGCCCGTGCACGGCTCCTGCCGCGGCTCGCTCCCTACAGCACAGTTCTTACTTCAGGTCACAGCTTACAGACCTGCCAATTAATCCTCGTGCCGTATTCTTACTCAGTTTAACAGCAGATATGCCGAAGACTGGCAGAAACGCTGGGAAATATATTCTGAACTCAAGTGACATATTATACGTTGAAAGTACCTTGGTGCTTTATTTGAACTATCTAACTGATAAATTTAAACAATATATACATGAAAGCAAGGCAGAATTTGGAGAGAGAACTGGTAATAACTTCGAGGTAATTACTTAGATTGTTACCTTACGACCCATTCTCTGCCCTGGTGTAGTAAATAAATGCACACTTTGCATTTCAACACTAACTGTCTTTGAGTAAGATGCAAGGACTGTGTTTAGTACTTCTGCGTGCAAGTATGCACACAGGCCACCACTCCACGGTGAAGGGCTGCTTCTTCCCTTCTCCCTTTTTAATCTCCAAGGTGCTGAAAATAAATTTGATGCAGTAGTTCTATTTTTTTTTTCAAATTGACTCTGTATTTGATTTCTCCCTAGAGACTGCCCGCTGCCTGAGGCACGAGGTCGAGATGAGATTTCTGTCGTGCGTTAAGCTAATTTGGATGGTGAAAAAGTACAAGCCCAGGAAGTCGATTTAGAGACCAGACACCCTGAGATAAGTAAGGAGAAATTAATGAGTGCGGCCTTAAGCACTTGGCCGACCAGGGCGGGACTGTTGGTGGAGTGGTCGGGATGCTGGGCACCAGGGAGGGCTGGGTACAGCCCCTCCCTGGGTGTGTTGCTTGATGTCACTGTGTGGAAATCCTCAGGACGGTTTGGAAGGCATTCAGTTAGTTGCAGTGGGGGAAGCTGCAAATCCCAGCGCCTCCTGAGCTGCATTTACAGCTGGAGGGAGGAACGAGTATGTTTGAGGTCTTGCAATGGACCACACAGGCATTTGAATGTTATGGTACCACCAGTGTGGTGAGCGGGGAGATAACTCTCAAGGGCTCCCAGATACCACACTGCTTTTCTCCGTGTGAAAGAGAAGCGAGCCATAAGGACTTCTCCAGGAAATAAAGTTTTAAAAGTTTATACATACCTAGAGGTCAAATCTTCCCTGTTTCCTGTATTGCTATGCGTATTTCCAATAATATAATTTAACAGGTTTACTTCTTTATTTACTTTATCTTGTTTGTAATTCCCTGGATTATTGGCCAAAGAATATTTAGAATAATATGAATATTTGGAATAAAGAGATTCTTTCCTTGTCATCCCATTAAAATGAATTAAGTAAAATATAGAAAAAATTCACATATTTCTAAAATTAAGGTCATAAGAGTAAGTTACATCACTGATATCTCTTCTGCCTGAGCAAATGCACAAGACTTGATTCCTGAATGTCCTGTGCGGCTGAGATAACAAGACTCGTGTCCACTTTTGGTCGCTAGCAAGGGTGGAAGGACATGACGCTAGCAAGGGTGGAAGGACATGGAGGAGAGCCAGTTGGCCCAAGCAGCCCAGCAAGGCAGTGCTATGCAGGATGAATTATGGAGATGATGAATGCACTGAGCTTTCTTCCAGCTGAAGAGTTAAAGAGGAAAATTAAAGGGAGCAGGACTTAGTCACCATGCTACCCCTTCCTGATGGAATAAGTAAGCAGCAGACACTGTGATAAGGTGTAGGATTTTGATGCTACCTGGCATCCATGTGTTTGTGGACAAGCAGAGAGTGTCTTCGAACTTCCCTACTACTGTTTAGACTCAGACATGGAGGATTCTAGCTGCAAAAAGAACTCCTCCATGCTGTCTATGCCTTCCAGAAGGCAGCAGGCTCGGTTTCTTTCATTAGGTCCCCAAAGTGACTGCCTAACGCATCCATCAGGGATAAAACAAATCCCTGTCCGCTCCCTTCTCCTGGGGGCCGTCGGGTTAGAGGTGGCTGAGAGCAGGTGAGGTTGCAGGAAGACATCACCTGGACAGGGCTGGACATGTAGGCTCTGCCACCAACCCTGCAGTGGTGTGGACCTGTCCCTCACTGCCACGTGACCCAGGGAGCATCATTTTGTCTCTGCATGCCCCAGTTTCTTCACTTCCAGCAGGTTGATGATAGAAGCACCTCCTCATAGGGGAATTGTAATGAAGAGAGGACCTAGGACACAGAAAACATCGAATAGAGCCGTTGACTGATGTTGGGGCTATTATTTATTTACATTTGTGGAGCATCTGCCAGACGCCAGGGACAAGACAGTATCACTTTCATTCCTGACAACATCCCGGTGAGTTTCATATTGATTTCTCCATTTTGCAGACGAGGAATCGAGACTGAGGGCAGTTAAAGTGCTCTGTCGAGGGTCACACAGGACAAGTGACAAAGTCTGTGTATAGACTGAGAACTCAGAAGCCAACTTTGCTGGGTGATATCACCCCTGCTGTGGCACAATAACGTGCCTGGAGCCCTCGAAAGCTTTCACATTAAATGTTTGGAGAGCATAAGAGATGGAAAACATGATTCCCAACGTGGGGAGACAACACTGCGGCTCACTCCTGAAAGCGGGGAGATGTGGAAAGGGCATTCCAGGCAGAGGGAGGACCTTGGGAAAGTCCCTCGAGGTGGGAAAACAGGTGAGGTCTGGGAAGAGGAAGGTGAGCTCAATGTCGTTGGAGTGGTTTTGAAGGTGCACGCAGAATATGTGAGAAATCGAGCTGTGAAGGTTGCCTGAGGACAGATTTGGAGATATTTGAATGCCAGGCTGGGTTACAATTTCAGAGTCTCAGCCGCTGACACATTTCTGGGCCAGGTAAAGGCATGCTCAGGGCTGTGTTCTGGCAACACTGTATAGAGTTTACCACAGGGAAGGCAGTGACCAGTTACCAGAATATTACAGTTCCAGAAGTTCGTGAGTTGTGGCTTTGGAAGAGGGAAGACTGACCCAGTGTGAATCCTCTTCCCATGGACCACCTGAGCCTCCTGTGGCCCCTGCCCCCATCTCCCGAGGGCGGGCACACACTGTGGGCTGTGAGCTAGAGACAGAATTCCTTACACCATCCCCAAAAAGGTAGCACAGAACAATGACAAGGGCACAGGCTCTGAGTTACACATCAGGGACTCCCAGCCCAACCTGGCCATCCACTAGCCATGAACATTACTCAGCTTCTCAGAACCTCCCTTCCGTAGCAGTGACAGGAAAACAGCGACACATCTAAGCGGCCAGGGGAATGTGGTCTTCCAGTGAGAACATCTAAGTGGCCAGGGGAATGTGGTCTTCCAGTGAGAACATCTAAGTGGCCAGGGGAACGTGGTCTTCCAGTGAGAACATCTAAGCGGCCAGGGGAACGTGGTCTTCCAGTGAGAGAACAATGAGAATGAAGTGCCCGTGTGGGCTCTTCTGTCGTCTCTCTCTTCCTGGGCTCCTGACAGGGCTCATGTCCCCCGGTAGCTAAGCACTGGCTCTGCTCCTTCTGTCTTTTATAGGAAGAGCCACAGGAGGGGCTCCTGGGTAGCTCAGTCCATCAACTCTTGATTTTTGGCTTAGGTTACGATCTCAGGGTCATGAGATCAATCCCCGTGTCAGGCTCCCACTGAGCATGGAGTCTACTTGAGACTCTCTCTCTCCCTCTCCCTCTGCTCCTCCACTCATGCTCTCTCTCAAAAAAAAAAAAAAGATGATGAAATAAAAGAAAGAAAGAGAGAGAGAGAGAAAGGAAGAAAGAAAGAAAAAGAGAGAAAGGA
>NW_027397068.1:76788828-76819405 GCF_003265705.2 Callorhinus ursinus
AGAGAGAGAGAGAAAGGAAGAAAGAAAGAAAAAGAGAGAAAGGAGGGAAGAAAGAAAGAAAGAAAGAAAGAAAGAAAGAAAGAAAGAAAGAAAGAAAAGAAAGAAAGAGAGAAAGAAAGAGAGAAAGAAAGAAAGAAAGAAAGAAAGAAAGAAAGAAAGAAAGAAAGAAAGAAAGAGGGATGGGGAAGGATGGCCACTCCATGCACACTCTAAAATGCAGCTGAAGAGGGGCCCCTGGGTGACTCAGTCTTTAAGCATCTGCCTTCAGCTCAGGTCATGATCCCAGGGTCCTGGGATCGAGCGCCGCATCAGGCTCCTTGCTCGGCGGGAAGCCTGCTTCTCCCTCTCCCATTTCCCCCTGCTTGTGTTCCCTCTCTCACTGTGTCTCTCTCTGTCAAATAAATAAATAAAATCTTTAAAAAAAATAAAATGCAGTTGAAGAGCCTCAAAGAGGAAGCTATCAAGGATATTAGGCACGGCCATCCGAGGAGCTCAGCATGTACCATATTCTGTTCCTTTCATTTTCCTTAGACCTTTTTTTTTTTACTTTTCTCTCTCAAAGTGAGAGCTATAATGTGTATTATTTTGTCTGATGTATGGCGGACACTAAATAAGCACTAAAATAATAACCCTAAAAATACACCACAAACAAATCACAGGGCATACTGTTTGAGTCTCCAGCTGTTCGAGCTTGAACAAAAGTATTAAGAAAGCATATGGTCTCTATAAAACACCGTTTCCCAAACTGTGGGGCTATCCCTTCTTTCTATAGTACTTTCATATTTAATTTATCAGAATTATAAAATGTGGCATTAAAGAAATGCATAAAGAAGAAAATAACAATTGAAAATATCCCCATTTCCAGGCATAACATAGTTAACAATTCAGGCATTTGAAAGGCAGTGTTTTCCCCATGAGTATGTTGAGTGTGCTGACATACATGTTTATTCTGAAACACTCACATAGATGAACTGTGTTCACTAGTCTTCACTTCACATTATGTAGCTGTCATTTCCTACACTATGAAAGTATATATAGTCAATACCCAATAACTCCCCCTGCTACAAAGAGATGATATAATAAATGAAATTGTACATTAGTATTTGTCCACATTTCTGATTATTTTTCTAGGTTGGATTACCAACAATAAAAGTACTGGCATAAATGTTAAGAATATCTGAATGATTTGGATACATAGAGCCAAAATGCTTTAATAAAGGAGTTTAACTCATATGGCAGTATAGAGAAGTACTAACTCACTGTATTTATCAGCCTTCACTATATTTTTAAATCTTTGCTAATTTAATTTTGCCAAAATTACCTGTGGGGAAAGATGAGCTACTGAGTTGGTTTCCCCTACTCTCCCGGATAAAGTGGAATAATGAGAAGTCGGAGATACAGCTCCAGAGCCTAGAAGAAAGTTCTAGGTTGCACATATTGATGCCAGGAAATTGAAGTGAGTTGAAGCCAGGAGCTTCTGGGCACCGCACCCAGATTACCTGCTCAGTCATATTCTTTAATTCCCCTAAAGCTGAACAAAAAGTGACAGAAAAGTGTAAAAAACCAGTAAAAATCCTACAATAGCAATGACTATGATGCCACTGATGATGAGAACATCAATACTAAGGTGTATTCAGAACATAATAAGCATGAAGCTACCCATGTGCATTTATTCACACATCACACACGGGAAGTATTAACATTTCCATTGAATCAATAAGGGACTCATTCTCAAAGCCATTGTCCAGCTCACAGGTGTAGACGTAAAACTTGCTCCCAAGTTGTCTTACACCAAAAAACATGTGCTCTTTTCCATCAAGTTGAGCCACATTCATAAAATACTCATTGGCCAACAAGGATGTTCGCTGGAAAGGGCTAAAATGGACACTAGACTTGTTTTGTTCAACCCAGTGCATGGAATATGTTTATTCCTAGAATGTCTTCCTTTTATAGAAGGTGGTAAATATTGTATATATAAGCATATATGAAATTAAATATATATAAATAAATATATAATATAATATTACATAGCTATGAAACATATGAATATTAATATACATGAACATAAGAGTATAACATGTGTTTCTATAACACATATATAAATATGACCTAATTTCAATTTTATAAATTTTGACATGTAGGGGCACCCGGGTGGCTCAGTCATTTAGGTGCCCGACCCTTGATTCCAGCTCAGGTCATGATCTCAAGGTCCTGAGATTGAGCCCCACATAAGGCTCTGCACTCGGAGTGGAGTCTGCGTGTCTCTCTCCCTCTGCTCTTCCTTCTCTCACTCTCAAATAAATAAATAAATAAATAAATAAAATCTTAAACTTTGACATGTAATTGAAAATTAAACAACAATATTTCCAGATCCGTTTTTCCTGAATTTCATCACAAGTTAAACATGTCAAAGGAGAATATGAGTTGTGGCTCCAGTTCCATACAAAGATACCAGTTGTATACTCACCCTGATCTCACCACTCCATCCACATGAGTAAAATGAAGAAAAGACAATTATTTGTGGTGCTTAACTAACTCAAGAATCCATGCAGAGTGTTTGCACGGTCTGATGTGTATAAACTTGGAAGTCATCATCCTATCCCCATAACCAGAAGTCATCACTCCCATCCCCATAACCAGAGAAAAGTTGAATGAAATAAAAATTAACAGCTCTTTTTCTCTCTCTCAGAGAATCAAGGTCACAGGCAAACTACTGCCTGGACAATTGGAGGGACAGAGATGCACATACAGAGAATCACAGCTGCCCCCAGTGGAAGCCCAGGAGCAGAAACGACTTACAAGCATAGGGCAGGAACATTTAAACTTCAACTGAATAAATGCAGGAGGCTCCATGCAGAGGAGGCTGATAGTTAAAAACTTCAGGTTTGGGGGCCCCACACTTTTACTGCTAGGAACCTCCTGTGTCCTCAGAGTGAAGTTCTGAGAAAAAGCCCCTAGTGCATCCTACAGGGAGTGAGGGAAACTGAGAATTTTGAAACAAACCCAGGATTCTGTTCTCTTTCACAAGGTCTGCCCTCAGAGAAAACAATTTTACCAGAGCCCTACTGCCTGGGTTCTACTGAAACCTAGCTGATCTGGGGAAAAGGAAATACCCAACTCAGGCTCACTGAGAGACTAGGACCTAATCTCCAGACTAAAGAATGCTCCCCCACCTACCTCTTATCTCCAATCGATAGGACTTCGGCATAGTAACAGAGGATTACAGCTAAAAGAACTGCAATCCTCAGCCCCATTTCAGGAGGCTCCAGGGACACCCAAAGAAAACAGGGGAGACTGAAACACAGAGACTAAAGGAAACATTAATCTCAGACAGACACCACAACTACTGCACATGATAAACACAGACTAACTTCCAGCCACATAAACACAAAACCTCACACCAAGGGTCTTCCTTGGTTCCTTTTACTCAATATATCATGTCTGGCTTTCAACGACAAAAAAATCGCAAGCTGTGCCAAAAGGCAAAACAAAACAAAACAAAAAAATAAACATAGTCTAAAGAGACAAACCAAGAATCAGAACCAGACTCAGAAATGGCAGAGATTTTGGAATTATCAGACTGGGAATTCAAAATAACTATAATTAATATGCTAAGGCTTCTAATAGAAAGGTTAGCAACATGTAAGACCATATAGGTAGGTAAGCAAGGAGATGAAAACTAAGTAAAAATCAAAAGGAAATACTAGTAACTGTAACAGAAATGAAGATTGCCTTTGATGGCCTCATCAGTAGACTGGACATGGCCAAAGAAAGAACCAGTGAGCTTGAAGATATGTTCATAGAAACTTCTCAAACTGAAATGCAAAGAGATTTAAAATAATGAGAAATATAGAACAGAAAATCCAAGAACTGTGGGCCAACTGCAAAAGGTGTAAAACACACATAAATGGAATAACAAGAAGGAGAAGGAAAAAGAGGAACAGGAAAGGGGGGAGGGAGGGAGGAAGAAAGAAGTGAAATACTAATGGTGAAGAATGGAAAAGTAGGGGCGCCTGGGTGGCACAGTTGATTAAGTGTCCAACTCTTCACTTGATCTTAGCCTAAAGGCTGTGAAGTGATTAAGTGTCCAACTCTTGATTTCGGTCATGATCTCAGGGAGGTAAGATCCAGCTCTGTGTTGGGATCTGTGCTCCATGTGGAATCTGCTTGAAATTCTCTCTCCCTCTGCCCATCTCTCTGCCCCCTTCCCTTTCTATCTCTCTCTCTCTCTCTTTCAAATACATAAATAAATCCTTAAAAAAAAAAAAAAGAATGGAAAAGTAATGACAGACACCTAACCACAGATCTAGGAAACTCAGAGAACACCAAGCAAGATTACTACTAAAAATGTATACTTGGTCATATGATATTCAAACTGCAGAATTAAGACAAAGAGAATATCTTGAAAGAAGCCAGAGGAAGAAACATTACTTACAGAGAACATTCAATATAGAACACATCCTGGGTAATAAAGCACATCTTAACAGATTTTTTAAAGTAGACATCATGAAGTTTGCTTTCATACAATTAACTCTCATTCAGTGGTGGTGGGCATGCAAAATGGAAGTCTCTTTGAAAGACAGTCTGTCAATTTCTTACAAAGCTAACTTAACCCCACCATATGATCCAAAAATCATATTTCTGGATATTTACCCAAGTAAAAAAAAAAAAAAAAAGAATGTTTACAAAAAAGCCTGCACATGACTCTTTATAGAAGCATAACTGTCAAAACTTGGAAGCAACCAAGATGTTCGTCAGTCAGTTAATGGATAATCAAACTGTGGTACATGTATCCAATAAAATATTATTCAGTAATAAAAAGGAATGAGCTATGAAGTCACGAAAAAGACAGAGAGGAACCTTAAATTTATACTGCTCTGTACTGTATGATTCCAACTATATGCTATTCTAAAAAAGGTAAAAAGATCAGTGACTGCCAAGAGTTGAGGGAGGAAAGAGAGGGATGAATAGATGGAGCATAGGTGTTTAGGGCAATAAAAATATTCTGTATGACACTGTAATAGTGAATACATGACATTATGCATTTGGTAAAACCCATAGACCTGTATAACTCAGAGTCAACCTTAATCAAACTATGGATTTAGGGGTGCCTGGGTGGCTCAGCCGGTTAAGCGACTGCCTTCGGCTCAGGTCATGATCCTGGAGTCCCAGGATCAAGTCCCACATCTGGCTCCCTGCTCAGCAGGGAGTCTGCTTCTCCCTCTGCCCCTCCCCCTGCTTATGTTCTCTCTCTCTCTCTTTCTCAAGTAAATAAAATCTTTAAAAAAAACTATGGACTTTAGTTAATAATAATGTATCAGTATTGGTTTATCAATCATAACAAATGTGCCATATCAATGCAAGATGTTAATAATAGGGAACCCGAGGGCAGAGGGAGAGGGAATGTATGGGAATCCTCTTTAATTTATGCTAAATTTTTCTGTAAACCTAAAACTGCTATAAAAATAAAATCTATCATTTTTTTAAAAAACCCATGTAGGTTAAGCTAACAGGAATCCATCCATCCATCCATCCTTCCATATTTGCAGAGCACCAACTACCTGCCTGGACTCATCTGGACCCTGTGCACAAAGCAATGAATAAGACAATGGAAAACCCCATTCCCACAGAGTTTGCAAAAGAGAACAATAAAGAGAATCTGTCATGCCAAGAAGGAGGAAGTGCATTTTAAGAGGAGTCACACGTTCAAGGGCCAATTATTATTTCAATCAAAACAAATAAATAAATCAAAAAATAATAAATAACAAAAAAATAGCATTAAAATGACCAAAGAATTTTTTGAGGTCATTTGAATGACAGGGGGAAACAGGTAAGGTAAATATGTAACATCTTTCTATATGTTTCCAATATTATAATATTCAATCCATCTCATATGGCAAAGGAAAAAAATCTCTTATTTGGAGGCTGCCTTCCCATCACCTGATTTAAATCTGAGGCTTGTTAAATAGATACTGATAAGTCAATGCCAATCATTGAATTAACAATATAGAAAAAAACTAAAACAATAAGACCAAGAACCAAACATTTGTGTTTTGATTTGAGATAATTATTCAATATGATTTTTTTTAACCCAGTGACCTAATTATGGTGACCGATAACCTGGAACTTTCTTTTTTGTAGTACTAGAATTGCTATTTTTAAAGACCAAAGATAACATAAATGCCACCAACTGAAATGGTAATAGTTCTGACTTCTGTTATCTGAAAGTCCTCATGATACCACAGATCTAAGGCCAGACAAAATATGAGCAAATGCATGTAAATCAATAGAGGATGGTCTGTATTTTCCTAGAGTTCGGTAAAAAGGAAATACAAAATCCAATGCAGAAGTGAAAAGCCCTGGGTGAATTTACCCTGCATAGACTGATACCAGAAAGAGTGTATGTTAAAAGTGTTTAAAAACTTCCTTTTAAGTGGACAAAACAGGCAGCTATTTACTAAAGTATATCCTTGACTGGACAGGCATTTTCTAAAGTCCTCAGGAAATCTTTCTTTTTATATTAAAGTTATAGCACATATCTAAAGAAAAACAATTCTGGAAGGTGTGATATAATTACCAGTCATGCATACCTTTCCATTAAGTCTTTTCTGAGACAACGTTTTGACCAAGTGAAGAAAAGAGATAACCCATTTCTTAATTTCTTGAAAGGTCACATGGCACTGGGAAGAAAGAGAGGGTGGTGATTTTGTAGACTTTCCTTTCCACTGCCCAAGTTCTAGCTTTCTTATGGGGGTAAATGAAAAATAAAGATGCCAAACTCCCCATCATGCTCTCAAGGCCAGTGAAACTCTTTGGTACAGCTGCACTCTCGGTTAAACATATGATAATCCAACGACAAATTGCCTAGATTATCTGGTACTATCTCTCACTTTGAACATACTCTGCAAGGATATGTAATGATGACAGAGATTATCTTTAAAGAATGAAAACAAGAAGATCATTTGGATCTAAAAGATAATGTTCCATCAATTCCATTTCCTTGTGGATGAATTGATTTTCAGTTACCGAATTACAACAGAAGAGGACTAATGGAGGTATTAGCTGGCCGTCCTTGGAGAATAAAGACACCGGGTAGCAGCTGTTCTTTGTAGACAGTGAGCCATATGCATGTGTCCCGTTTAGGCTGGAGTGTCCCCTGGGTGAGACTTTTTCAAATGTTAAAACTGAGAAGAAAAACTATGTTTCTGTCACCTGCTCCAAAGTGCTTCCCCGTTACATTCTGATTTTAGTAAACAAGAACCCATGTATCAACCCCACGGAACAGAAAACTCAATTCGCAATTTGTTTCTGATAAATCTCTTAGTCGTGGGGTTCCTGGGTGGCTCAGTCAGTGAAGGGTCTGCCTTCAGCTCAGGTCATGATCTCAGGATCCTGGGATCAAGTCCTGTATCAGTCTCTCCCTGCTTGTGCTCTATCTCACTAGCTCTTTGTCAAAAAAATAAATATAATATTTTTTTAAAAAAATCTCTTAGTCTTGTTAAAAACTATATTTTACTGGGGCGCCTGGGTGGCTCAGTCAGTGAAGTCTCTGACTCTTGGTTTTAGTTCAGGTCATGATCTCAGGATCCTGGGATGGGGCCCAGCATTGAGCCCCTGTAAGGAGCCCCTGCAAGGAGCCCCACATCGGGCTTCGAGCTCACTAGAGCATCTGCTTGAAAATTCTCTCCCTCTCCCTCTGCTCCTCTCCCATTCACACGCACCCTCCCTCCTTCTCTCTCTCTCTCTAAAACAAATAAATGTATCTTTTGTAAAAACCTTACATTTTACTAATTAAAAGTAAAATTATCGGGCGCCTGGGTGGCTCAGTTGGTTAAGTGACTGCCTTCGGCTCAGGTCATGATCCTGGAGTCCCTGGATCGAGTCCCGCATCAGGCTCCCTGCTCAGCAGGGAGTCTGCTTCTCCCTCTGACCCTCCCCCCATCTCATGTGCTTTCTCTCTCATTCTCTCTGTCTCTCAAATAAATAAATAAAATCTTTAAAAAAAAAAAAAAGTAAAATTATCAATGGGCCCCGAATAGCCAGAGGAATGTTGAAAAAGAAAAGCAAAGCTGGCGGCATCACAATTCCAGACTTCCAGCTCTATTACAAAGCTGTCATCATCAAGACAGTATGGTACTGGCACAAAAACAGACACATAGATCAATGGAACAGAATAGAGAGCCCAGAAATGGACCCTCAACTCTATGGTCAACTAATCTTTCACAAAGCAGGAAAGAATGTCCAATGGAAAAAAGACAGTCTCTTCAACAAATGGTTTTGGGAAAATTGGACAGCCACATGCAGAAGAATGAAACTGGACCGTTTCCTTACACCACACACAAAAATAGACTCAAAATGGCTGAAAGACCTAAATGTGAGACAGGAGTCCATCAAAATCCTAAAGGAGAACACAGGCATCAACCTCTTCCACCTCAGCCGCAGCAACGTCTTCCTAGAAACATTGCCAAAGGCAAAGGAAGCAAGGACACAAATGAACTATTGGGACTTCATCAAGATAAAAAGCTTTTGCACAGCAAAGGAAACAGTCAACAAAACCAAAAAACAACTGACAGAATGGGAGAAGATATTTGCAAATGACATATCAGATAAAGGGCTAGTATCCTAAAAACTATAAAGAACTTATCAAACTCAACACCCAAAGAACAACTAATCCAATCAAGAAATGGGCAGAAGACATAAACAGACATTTCTGCAAAGAAGACATCCAAATGTCCAATAGACACATGAAAAAGTGCTCAACATCACTCAGCAACAGGGAAATCCAAATCAAAACCTCAATGAGATACCACCTCACACCCGTCAGAATGGCTAAAATTAACAAGTCAGGAAATGACAGATGTTGGCGGTGATGCAGAGAAAGGGGAAACCTACTACACTGTTGGTGGGAATGCAAGCTGGTGCAACCACTTTGGAAAACAGTATGGAGGTTCCTCAAAAAGTTGAAAATAGGGGCACCTGGGTGGCTCAGTTGTTAAGCGTCTGCCTTCGGCTCAGGTCATGATCCCAGGGTCCTGGGATCAAGCCCCACATCAGGCTCCCTGCTCTGTGGGGAGTCTGCTTCTCCCTCTCGCACTCCCCTGTTTGTGTTCCCTCTCTCGCTGTGTCTCTCTCTGTCAAATAAATAAATAAAATCTTTAAAAAAAAAAGTTGAAAATAGAGCTACCCTACGATCCAGTAATTGCACTACTGGGTATTTACCCCAAAGATACAAATGTAGTGATCCAAAGGGGTACATCCACCCCAATGTTTATAGCAGCAATGTCCACAATACCCAAACTATGGAAAGAGCCAAGATGTCCATCAACCAATGAATGGATAAAGAAGATGTGGTGTATATATACAATGGAATATTATGCAGCCATCAAAAGGAATGAAATCTTGCCATTTGCAATGACATGGATGGAACTAGAGGGTATTATGCTAAGTGAAATAAATCAGAGAAAGACATGTATCATATGATCTCACTGATATGAGGAATTCTTAATCTCGGGAAACAAACTGAGGGTTGCTGGAGTGGTGGGGGGTAGGAGGGATGGGGTGGCTGGGTGATAGACATTGGGGAGGGTATGTGCTATCGTGAGCACTGTGAATTGTGTGAGACTGTTGAATCACAGACCTGTACCTCTGAAACAAATAATACATTATATGTTAAAAAGAAGAAGAAGAAGAAGACAGTAGGAAGGGAAAAAGGAAGGGGGGGGAATCAGAGGGAGAGATGAACCATGAGAGATGATGGACTCTGAGAAACAAACTGAGGGTTCTAAAGGGGAGGGAGGGTGGGGGCATGGGTTAGCCTGGTGATGGGTATTAAAGAGGGCACGTATTAAGTGGAGCACTGGGTGTTATACGCAAACAATGAATCATGGAACACTACATCAAAAACTAATGATGTAATGTATGGTGATTAACATACCATAATAAAATAAAATTTAAAAACAAGTAAAATTATCAATGGGTGATAAAATCTTCAACGAAACAGTGATTTATTCATGTGAAAAGCATTATTGACAAAATCAGTGTGGGATGCAAACACAGGAACGAAGGGAAGCCACCGGAATACTGAAGCTTACCCGCCTTTGGTGAAGGTCATATGCTCATCTTCTCTGATAGTTATTTCAGCCACCAATGTGTATCTTCAGGCAGCGTTGTCTGGATGTTACTGAGGGTGGGAATAATAGGTGACTCCACAGCAAGAGCAGAGAGGGATTGTTATTTCTTTTCCCCGTAGATCCTTAGTGAAACTCCAGGTGTGTAATGAACTTTCGAAGCCAGATTATCCAGGAGAAATTGTCTTCAATGATTCTGCCTATTTCCAAGTAACCCTAGAAGAAGCAGCCTTCTTATAGATTAATGGTCATGGCATATGGGGACATCTTTCTGGACCTTTCTTGAGATTGGTTCTGAGATTTCAGTTGTAATGAAATGAGCCTCACAGTCCTTTGTAATGATTAACCTGCAGGCAGAGTATCAACAAAGCATTGTACAGAATATCTCTCAGTGCCTTTCCTACATCTTCAGTGACTTGTATAGATATAGACAAGTATTGATAACTTGAGATAGTGTACAATTATAAATTTAATAGAATTGACTCATGTGGACACTTATTAGTTTTTTATCAATGAAATATATCAGAACACTTTGGGGCAAGTTTCCAGTCCACTTTAAGAGACTATTAGTACAATCTTTCTTCTTGTTGCTGAGAAACAAAGGTATATTGTAAGAGAAAAGTGTGTTATAGTTTAAAGGATTTCAATTCTAGGGTCAGTCACTTGTCGGTTGTGTGTTCTTGAATGGGTCACTTTACTCTTTTTAAAACCTCAGTTTTTCCCTCTATAAAATGGAGAATTTTACTTGCCCAGAGACTGCTAGTAAGGGCTAGTTGTGATACTCATGGGAAGCACCAAAAGCAGTACCTGAAACATAATAGTGTTTCATAAATATTGGTTTCCCACATTTCACCACAACTTATTTTCCTGTTTGCAAATTCCTTAACTGATTTCATTCCCTGAAACACCTAAGACTAGCAAACCACATTCAAATTAGAATACAGAGCTATGGCTCATATAGGAGAAGGGACACTTTGTCAAGAATAGTTTACGTAAGAGGGATCTCTCCTTATAAGAACAAGTTACAAAGGAAAAAATTCCTCCCTAAAAAATGGCTGTTAGTTATTCCAAGTCCTAGAATGCCTTTAGAAACCTGCCAATACATTCCAATATCAGATTGTTCTAATGGAAGGAAGACCAATTCTACTGAGTAAAGATTAACCGATTTGTTCCCAAGAAATTTTTTGCACACCCCTACTGATGAATGGAAATGGTTTTGTAAAATGGGCAGAAATCTTATTTCCAGCAGTGCCCTCTACCCCCGTCTCAATACTTAGCACTTATCAAATGTCAGCCTCTAGGGTTCTGGTGACATTTTTCTTCTTGAACTGGGTACTTTAATTTATGAAAATTCAATGATGCATTTTATATTCTCATTAAAAATGTTTATTAAAAGACCCAGTAGCCAAATTGAAAAGGCTCTTATCAGCCAAAAATAGTCAAAATCTGTACATCAGTAAGTGTAAACCATAGTCAATTGAAAGCCACAAATATGTTTAAATCTCTTAGTTCTAAAAAATACTAAAATAAATGAAAAAATAAGCTTTTTTGTCACCTTGTCAAGATACTAGGGAACCTACTCCTTAGTTTGAAAACTAGTAAAAATAAAAATCAAACCTTTATTTTGCCTTTCTTTAAGAGCTCTCTCACAGCATAACCAAATGTGATAAGAAGTATTTCTTCATGGAAGTGTCCCAGCTAATTAGTGATGAATGAATAAATGAATAATAATTAAGTTATTACCATTTTATGCCACCTAATGAAACTGTGGGCCAAGGTTTTAAACATCGTTATGAACGTTTCTCATCACAAAAGAAAGATAACCATTCATGTTTCCTGATAGATGGAAGCAGACAACACCCTCTAAGAGGTATTCTTACCAAAATTGGATTTCACGTTAAACTTTTAGATCTCACTACCAATTTGCAGAAAATTCAGGAAGAGACGAATATTGAAGGATACCATAAGGATGCAATTAGTGATTTCCCCAGAGAGACTATAGGACAGAGGACCAAGTTTCATCAACAAATAAAATTGCAAGGAAAACATGAGTTGGGTGTGCCTGTCAACTTAAGAGGTTTAAAAGTCACATCCAGTAATGTCAATGTCTGAACTTTACTGTGATACCAACTCTAAAAATAACTTAAAAAATCATGAGACAATTGAAGACCAACCATATTGTTAATATTGCAATTTATTTTTATTGTTTTAAGTAAGATCATGATATGGTTATATTCTTTCAGAGTCCTTGTCTTTTATAGATACACACTGAAATATTTATGGGTAAAATATATTGGTGCCTTGCCTTTACTTCAAAATAATCTTGGAGGTGGAGAGAATGTGGGTTTTTGTTGTTTTGTATACATAAACAAGATTAACCATGAATTGATAATTTTTGGAGCTGTGTGATAGATATGCAGTAACTTTTTCCCTGCTTCAGTGTGTTTGAAATTTTTCATCATTAAAAACACTACAAATAGCCATTAATTCCTTCCAAAAATAAGAAAGAGAATCCTTAACATCTATAATGCCCTTTGTAACCTGGCTTTAGGTTGCAAAATTCACTCTTCCTCAGGCATCTTACACATTCACCACTTGTTTTGTTCATAAACATGAACATGCCTTTGCCCTGGTTTCTCTCTAATGAGAACATCCCTCCCTTCCCTATCCACTCATTTATGGAGCTCACATCCAATAATATTTCTTTTTCCAGTATTCCTCCTCCACACCTAGCAAGTAGTAGTTGTTTATGCATTTAATTTGCTTAGTTCTTTATGTAATCTTTGATTACAGCTTTCCCCTCGCTGTACCTCACTTATATAGTCATATATACGCCCTGCTTGACTCTGAGCACCCTGATAGCGGCATGATAGCGGATATCACTGATTCAAGTCCACAGAGCAGCCATTCAAAAGTGCACAGAATTGCCTAGAGTTGTGCCATTTCCAGAATCACTGTTTGCCTACACTCAAGCAGCTGTGTGTACTCCTGAAAATACTACAGTATCCTGTGACTTCCTGCCAAGGGTCTTCTGTTCTAGAAACATATCTGGTCTCCATTTTCAAATAAATGATAATACCCTTTTATATGACAGGTGCTTCTGAAAACAGATCCTGAGCTGCATTCTAAGGGACTTTGCATTCTCAAAATAGCCCTTCTCGGTACAGAATCTTATGATGCTTGCTTTATTCTAGAAGCAGCTCAGGTGAAGGAATCTACCTCTGAGCAAGTGTTGGTGTCCCAAAAGTTGGCCTGGAAATATTTTGGACTAGGGTTCCTGAGTTCCAA
Organism: Callorhinus ursinus; assembly: GCF_003265705.2. Lineage (NCBI taxonomy): Eukaryota > Metazoa > Chordata > Mammalia > Carnivora > Otariidae > Callorhinus > Callorhinus ursinus. Next base: position 76,802,244 of record NW_027397068.1, read on the forward strand.
TGTGTTAGTGACAAGGCTTCTCTGCCTACAAGTGATATCCAAAATATTCATTTGAAGCTGGTCCTTTAACTCTGGTGATACGAAGGCATGTAGTCTCCTTCCCAAGGTCTTTTTCTTGAGCCAATATAAAATTAGTCAAGGAGCAAAGTTAGAAAGCTTAGGTGTGGGATGCAAATCATCTAACCATACGTAAAATAAGAGTCTAGGGACAGATGGTTGCAGCTCTGTGAAGTAAGCAGTATCTGTCCTCATCAGCCTGGGGAATATAAGTCTCAGAGCCACAGCTGATGGAAATGACAGTGCTCTGAGGAGTGATGGCACAAGTGTAATACTGCATCATTTTTAAATAGGGCTACTGATAAATGTGCAGACTTTTATATAAGACATAGCTTCTCACTGATTATAAGCTAACAGATATTAGCTAAATGGGTACTGGAGAAGAGATATATTAATACATAATCCAATAAACTGATCAAGTAAATAAGTGAAATAATAAACATTTTTGCACTTCTGTGATATAATTTATAAAATAAATCTTATTTTTTAAATAAGAGATTTATTGAGCTACAACTCACATGCTATAAAATCCATTTTCTCAAGTATACAATATGGGGGGAGGGGATGACCTATTGGTGTTCACACAGGTGTGCAACCACCAACACTATCTAATTTCATAACATTCATCATCCCCAAAATAAGTCCCATACCCATTAGCAGTCATCCCCCACTCTCCTTCCGCCTCTAGCAAACACTAATCCATGGATATGGTTATTCTGAACATTTCATAAAAGTGGAATCACAATATTTGTTCATTTGTTTCTGACTTGTTTCACTTAGCATAATGCTTTCAAGTTCTAGCATATGTGCCAGTATTCCATCACTTTTATGGCTGAATAATATCCCATTTTATGGATATACCACATTTAATTTATCCATTCATCAGTTGATATACATTTGAGTTGTTTTCTTCTTACCTGTTATGCATAATACTGTCATAATTCCTATACAAATATTTTGTGCGAATATATATTTCTAATTCTCCAGGGGAAATACCTAGATGCGGGATCGTATGGTAATTGTATGTTTAACATTTTGAGGATCCCCCAAACTGTTTTCCAAAGTGGCTGCACCACTTTTCAATCCCATCAGCAATGTCTGAGAGGTCCAATTTCTCCATCCTGACAAGTGCTTCTTACTTTATTGTATATCACATCTCAGTTTTCAAAAAATTATAAATTGTTAAATTGTAGTATTCAACCATATTCCTCGACACAATGAAGGATCTGAAATATAGTATGGGTTGCGGCTAAAATTTACGTAGTGACTAGTTTATAAACTTAATATTGACTGTTAGAACAATAATTGTTACCTAAGTTTTAGGGGAGTAAATATTTCTTATTTTTATGATCTAGACATAGTACATTTAAGCAAGAAGAAAGTCACTCTCAGAAGAGAAAGAAAAATAATCTCAAATAATCCCAAGAGAAAGATATATATATATACGTGGATGAAAATTAACACAAATATTTTAGGTAATTTTGTGATTCCTAAATTAAGCAATGCATGACATTTCTCCAATTCAATTTTAAAAATATTTATCAGATACCCACTACTTGATAAGAATTGGCACAAAATTGAATTAGAGCACAGAATACTTGACACAACTAACACTTGAGTAAATTAATGCTTTATATCAACACAGATATATCATAAATTGTATGATTTACATATGTGGGAAGCAAATACATAAAGAGATAAATCTGAATGTTAAATACCTAATTCAAGATCATAGTTAATTTTAAGAAAGTCAAGTGGGAAATATGGCTGATTATATAATGAGAACTATAAAGTTTACACAGATGATTTTAACAGGCCTTTGCATTTATTATTTCTTAATCTGGATGACAGGTTCACTAGTATTCTTTATTTTACTTTTCTTATAACCCTTCATACTTCTGGAATGTTTCATAATTAAAATTAAATTAGTAGGAAAAGTACTACCCTGTTATAAAGATGAACAAACAAAAATAACAAAATATAATACAACTGAAAGTATCACTTACTTGTAACTCCAAGACAAAATTTTGATCACTATTAATCATTGCAAATAAACTAATGCCAGAGAACTTTAAACTTTTCTTACTAGCAAAGATTTTGAAAATAAAAATAGAGATGGCATGGCTACCTGGAGTAGCAATCTCATATCCTGGGAGTCTTGAGAAATATAAATGGGCAATGTTGTTGGACCATCAAAAGAATTATAGTACTAACTTTGGATGGCACCAAGTATTTGTCTTCATTTTTTTTCTAAGTTTTGTTTATAAGAATTATACATGAGACATTTAAAATTGAAAATCAGACAAATGCTTTAAATAAAATTTGATGTGTGAATCTAGATTAATTTTACCTGCCAGGGTGCCCAAGTCTCAAAACATCAATAGCTTAACAAAATATAATTGTATTTGTCACTCATGCATAGTCCAAATTAGGTAGACCAGCTGTCCTTCATCTTTGGCTGTGCCATATGGCACATGTGGCCTCCAAGATCTTTGTGGACAAAGAAGAGAGTTACAGAAAGGCACCCGGTCTTCACCACCATGGACTCTCACAGCTCTCTGGCCAGAGCCACACAGAAGGTCCCATACAAGAACCTGAAAAGGAAACAGGAGCACATAAATCTTTGGTGCTAATGTACTATCTCTCCCATGATTAGCGACTGGTTATTTTTACAAGTACTTGGTGAAAGGAAATAATAATGGCACATTACTATAAAAAGATTTCCTCTCTTCTTATCTGAGGAATATTTCCTTAAAGCGTTTCATTATAGAAATAGAGAATTTTCCAATTTTATACATTAGCAATTAGCTAATGGATGTGTTTTCCATACATAACTGTTAAAATAGTGAAAACTAATTATGTGCAAGAGTAACGACTTTCATCTTCTCAATTTTTTCCCATTAAAAACATTTCAATAGGATTTTTAGAAGTATGTAAATAACATGAAAGACCAAAAAATAAACTCAATAACAAAAACAAAATAAAAATGTGCTTTTTACTTTATATCCTCGGTCTATACCTTTTTTTTCAAAATCCATTAAAGGAAGAATGAGGTAATGTCTTTTATACCAAGAAGATGATGTTTATTAGATTTCAGTACTTTCTTATACATTAATATTAAAAATCTAGAGAAAAATAATACATATCTGAGGCATTCAAAGTAATTCCACTTACTATATAACACAAATACCAATACTGCAAAATTTGACCAGTCGGTCCCCAGAAAACCTACTCCTTGGTAAGCAAGGCTGTTTCCTCTTTTATCTCTACTACCTCTTCCATCCCCCTGGATCCAATTTGATCCTGTGAGAGTGGGTTCCAGGATCTTTCTGAAGCAACCCTGTAGAAGCAAAATCTTCTCAGTTGGACTTGGACTTCTGGTTATAGAGCTTAAGTGGAGTCAATATAGTTGAAGGTAGGCTGAGAGGTAGAAACAGAAGCAGGTAACATTTTGGATCCTTGATCAAGCCATGCATGGAGCCAGCCTCTTTGGTCATTTGATCCAATAGATTATGTTTTTACTTAAGCCAACCTACATTGATGTTCTATCATTTACAACTCTAAAGTATTCATTATAAAAGATTGTGAAAAAAATTTAAAAAATAGATTGTGCACTCATTACAATGAAGCTGGCACTGTTCAAAGTGGTCTTATAATGTTTCTGAGTGAATTGACTTCAGGAACAGTTCAGAAGACCAAATAAAATAAATTTCACTATTTTATAAGCACATCTCATTTCTGGTCCCAAATAGTATTATATGGGTTGACTGCCAAGCACTTTGGGGTCTGGATAATAGTAGATTGTTAACACAATGCACACACACACACAGACACACAAAAGTCAACTACCACTTAGAACATTCAGACAACTGTGTTCCAGGCTCCAAAAAGAATTTTGAAGGTGTTCTAAATATGCCCTGAATGATAGCAGCAAGGCTAGTGGATGCAGATAGCATTCTTTAATAAGAATTTTGTATATGGAGGATAACAATTATTTTTATATATACTTTCTTATGTTTATTTAAAAAACTTTAAAAAAAAATAAGCTCAGGCAACAGAATATCAGTTCACCTGGGAATTCATTAACTCTTTCTGGATTAGAAGACTTGGAGTTTTTAAAAGAAACTTTCAGGTTTTACTAAATGATTATAAAAAAATAAGCTTCCAATAAAGGTCAGAAGTCAAAATTTTACAAGAAGAAAATCAGGCAAAGAACAAAGAAAAACGTTGCTGGAGAATAGTTCCATAGCTGGTAAATAAAATTATCCTTTATTATTTATTTGTTGACTATTTATCAAGAATCACTAAAAACCAAATAAATAGCTATTCACCGCCCAGATGTTTGAAATTTCATTGCTAAATATTAACTCATAGAAGGATGCCACTATCATTGTTATAATTCAATTTTTTCAACTACCAAAGAAAATTAACGAAGAGATAATACAAGAGGAAGTTAAGATAATGCCAGGATAAACACATGCAAGGTTTACAATTATTTACAGGAATGAGTTTTCCAATTGGCCATGGTTAAAACCAGTAACATTTTTAGAAAATTTCATTCTAAATATGGAACATTCACTTCAAATATTCACATACCTTAATAAAAATAGAAATGTATATATATAAATAAGATCAGTTCTATTAATATATATGTTCAGCTTGTGAATTTTTACTGGGAATAATCTTTTGTAAACTGATCAAGTTCAATTATTGGATTCCTATTGGCTATGGTGCCCCCTTTCTTCAAATCTTGAAAGAAGTTTTTAAATATGTTTAATGTCATTATGGTGTTTAGTATATTTTAATATTTTAGAATTTTATATTTGTTAGATGTCTAATATAAAAAAAAATGGTATGATTTTTTATTTACCAAAAATGAAGGATGCAGACAACTAATGCCAGAAACTGAAAGACATCTGCTGAAATGCCATTATTTTATAGATAAAGAAACAGATCTAGAGGAAAGGAAAAACATGACTCAGTGGTGGAAGGGACAACCCAAGCCCACTGTTTGTTTCTTCTCCCTGAACATGGCTTTTTATCATTTGCATAACTGCCTGCAGTACATATACATAAACTATCAGTACACCCCTGCACATCTAACTCAGAGTGAAGGTCCATAAAAGGCAAGCAAATCCTAATGTTCTAAGTAGAAAAGTAAAAACTAGGACTGAGGCCTGCAAAAAATCAGAAGTCTTGCCTCGGGTGCATACTTAACTATTTACAAATGAAAACGGGCATTGCCACAGCACTAATACAACTGTACTCACTTGTCTTCAAAAACATGATTTAAAAAAACATTCGTAAAAAAAAGAACTTCAACAATAATACCATAGTGCTATTATCAGACAAACAGGAAAATATACTGCCTTTTCTAGTTGCTACTGAACAGTGCTTTAGAAAATGCTGCCCACGCAATACATCCAGGAAGAGGGAGAATCCTACCTCCAAGTCATGAGCATGATAAAGCAACCATGTACAAGTGGTGAGAGATACCACTGGGGAGTCTGCTCCCGCCATGTTGCTTATGGTTCTCCATCAAGCGTACATTTATAACAAGAACTGGTCTTAAATGCTCTAAACATTCTTTCTTGAAACCAAACTTTCTTTCAACGAAAGATACACATGAAAAATGAACTGTTCGGCTACCCTTGCTACTGACAGTTCAAGTGAATGCTATTCAATAGGGTTGCTGTACCTGAAAACCAGATGTAGACTTTCAAGTGTAATTTCAAATTTGTAACAAGAACAACAGAATACCACTCCCCAATTTGATTACAAATAAGTTGACCTTGTATCCAATTTACCTGGAACCTGGAGTTCCAGAAGATGATGAAGGATTTATAAACACTGTAAATTTCCAAGAAGAAATATTTGGGGAGAAAATGCAGCCACTCTGAATGGGACGAAGGACAATTTTTAAAAAATTTTTTAAACAAGCAACCACAAATACAAATAAAACTTTAAAACGAGAGCAGAGAAGCCTTCTTCTGAGTCAGCAGTTCGTTCGGTGGGAGTGGAGAGCCAGGCTTGGGAGGCGCCAGGAAGGCTCAGCATCTCTGAAGTCTGGACGGAACCCCTCAGGCTAAGGGGTCTCTCTGTCCTCTCCACAGACAAGTGACAAAAGGACAGTCAGGTTATGACTGCTTATGGACAGGCAGACAGTGTAGGGACAGTGCGTAGAGGCCAGTGCTGCAGCAGAGGGACGAAGACCAGATCATGGTTTGAGCTTCTTCCTTGTCTGGTTTCCGGGGACACGCCCGTCTGCAGTAAGAAGGTGTCCCACCGCACAGTGAGGCCCAGCCTTTGCGCCGTCCCCAGCGTGTCTTTCCAGGACAATGAGGTCCTCTTCCTGCGCCTACTCTGTCCCCACAGCGGTATCCACGGGCATCCATTTTAATGCTCTCCAATGCCATGACCAAATACAAACAAGAGAACAGGACATTGAGCAGAGCACGGACGTGTGTCACGTGCTGCGGCACCTTGGCACCAGCTCTCCCCCAGATTCTGTTCCCACGCCCGGAACCTCGTGGAAGCTCTGTCTGCAAACCGACTCAGTGTGCTGCGGCTCCAGCAGGAAGCAGTGGGAGAGCGGCTCTTGCAGCTGCACCAGCAGGAGGCGCCACTTCCTGGGCGGGCGCTGGCCGGGCGCGGGCAGTGGAGGGAAGCCGGGACTGGGAAGCGTCTCCTGGGTGTAGCTCGTGGTTTTCAGAGATAGAACCTCGGAAGGAGGCTCACACCAAGTTCATTGTAATTCATAGATAAGCTGCACAGCGAAACACAAGCTATTTAGGAAACTTTAATTACTTAACCAAAGTAATAAAATATTTATGAGAAAAAAGAACGTCCAGCAAGTCTATAAAGTAAACTAGCTGACAAATTAATTAGTGCTTAATAACAAGAAATTTCTATCAATTGCCAAAAGCACCACAAATTACTTATGGAATAAACAGACCTTTTTCACTTCTGTTACTACTCTCAGTAACTAATTTGGGGCCATTATTCATAATTTTTTCTTCCGAGTACACGGCATGATTAGTAGCATATAACATTAATAATCTTGGAAGTCGATTTCTGAATGTGATTTTCCATTTTTGGTACAGGCCTGGTAACACGCTCTGATGTAGAAAGAATGGCCAAGCACTTCAAATGACCTCTTTTTCTTCCCAAATATTAACTTTAATGGATAAAGATCTAATACAAAAAGCAAACACAGACAATGCTTACTAAATAAGGCCAGGTACTTCATGCATTTTAGAGGGGCGTATTATTGCTTGTTGAATTAGCAATCCTGCTTGATATAGAACATAGGTATTCCTGCATGCAAGCACAGGATCAGTTTTTCAAATGCTAACATTAATGTTTCTAGCTCTGCAGGACCTAATGGGAGAAACAAATTTTCTCTTGTGGATTGCATTGAGCCTTATTTATTCTACAATCTAAATGGATGTAAGGTAATCAAAAACAGAACAAATTCAGGATTTCAGATTTAAGCCCTACTATCTAGTCTATATCAGTAAATAAATATGGAATAAACTCATTAAAATAAAGTTGACTGGAAAAGACAGAGCTAAGAAATGAAATATTATTATTTGTTAAATATAAAAGTTTGCCAAAAATCCCCAGGAAGAGTCTACACAAAAAAAAAGCTGAGTGAGTTTTCCACAGGCAGAACGTGTGAAATGAGATCAAGTGAAGCACTGTATAAGGAGGGGCACAATGTTCAGTGAGGTTTTCTGCATAAATATTTATGTAGCAGATAAACAGCAGTCTAAGTCAAAAATCACACATTTAAGGAATTGTAGCAAATTGCCATTCTAGTCCCTGGGAAAGCAAGAACACAAAAGTAAAAAAATAGGTAAAGAATCAAAAAAGCATAATTTATGAGAATAAATTAATGGGTACTTAATAAAAAATATCTTGATGGAAATATACTTTCAAGTTTTATAAAACTTTGAATCAAAATTGTAAACATATATAATCATGAAGAGAGTCCAAATAAATTCCAAAATGTAAAAAGAATATAAATAATGTTCTCTGACCATGAGGAATAAAATTATAAAATAATAGTAAAAATAGACAAAAAATAGTTATCTGGAAGTTTTAAAACCTTAGTAAACAATACTTAGACTAAAGATACATAAATTATTTTTACTTGATAATGGAAACTTTATGCATTAAAGTTTATTGGATATGGCTAAAACTACACTCATAGGAAAATTCATAGTCTAAAATTATTACACAGATATATAGGAGTAACTTTTTTTTTTCTTTAACTGTGCTTACCATGTAGTGCATAAGTTTTGGATTTTTTTTCTTTTTTTAAAGAGCAACAACATTAAAGCAAGGAAATAAGAATAATTGGGGAAACCAAAAAGGCAAGAAAAATGAAACAGATGAAAGCCCTGCAGTAAATGGATCAACCACCAGCTGAGAATAATTATTTTTGAAAAGGAGAAAGCACTAATCAAACCACAAAAATCAAAACAGTAAAGGGTAATATAATTATAGCTACAAAGGAATTTTTAATAGGTGTATATATTTTATAAAAATTAATTTAAAATTTCTATGAAACATAATTTATGGGGAAATATCAAAATTGCTCCAAGAGATACTAGAAACTCAAAACAAAACAGAAATAATGTAAGGCATTAAAAAGAGTTCAGTTATACATTTTTCTTCAAAGAATAAGGTCCAGATGGTTTCATATGAAAGTCATTTGAAACTTCCAACAGTGAAATCATTTCAGTGCTAATCTGGTTATTTCATACCGTTAGAAAAAGGAAAACTTTTGATAGTTCTTTAAAAGAATCCAGCTACCATTGATCTCAGAAAATTGCAGATCAATAGAATATTGCAACCAATCTCATGTAAGATTACTTGGGAAAAAATATGAATAAAATATGAAATTTAGCATTATTTAAAAATTAATACACCATGAGCAAATGAGCTAGCTTCGTGAAATTCAAGGATGCTTTACTTTTAGAAAATTGATTAATATGCTTTTATTATTAGATCAAAAAGAAATGCAATATAACAGTAGATTCTGTAAAGGTTTTTAAGAAAATTCTTACACAGCAATAACAAGAAAAAACAAACAAGATTAAAACAGAGTGATAGTTTCATAAACTCTGTGTCTCTCTCTCACACACACATGCACACACACACTCACATACATATATATTTGCTGATATATAAAGCCAAAATATTAATAATCTATGTAACTGATATATACATCGATCTCCTATCAGAGATAGATAGATGATAGATAGATGGTAGATAGATAGATAGATAGATAGATAGATAGATAGATAGATAGATGATAGATCGATCTACACACACACACACACACACACACACACACACCTGGAACCTCAGATAATTAACTAAAAACATTATAAAAGAGCAAATAGAAAGGTGACAAGGTCTAAAATTTAATTGTAATTATTTTCAATAAACCAGGAATAACCAGTTAGAAAATTTATTAAAACCCCCAAAAGACATTGAAATAAATGAAAACATCTCAAGTAAGTACAGTTAGTATTGTACCAATGTTTATTCACCTGTAAATGTGGACAGTCAGTGGAATCTCAAATAAATACCATTAGTTTACTTTTTAACTTGCAGATCCCTGGAGGTACAACATTACTTAGTGGACCCTCCTACAAATGGATACCTGAGAGAGTATATTGGACCAAACTTTAGAAAGCACAGTTTGGCCATATCATTGAAATATCCATTACAAGCACTTTTCAACACATGAATTCTATCACAAATGGATCTTATTGATAAAATCCGAAATGTGTAGTGTAATATATGAATATTCATTTATTTAAATCATAGTTCATAATAGCGAAGGTAATTAAAAACCATCAAGTGTCCTTCAGAAAGAGGCTGTTTAATAATATGTGATGTGAGCCACTGAAATTAGGGTCATGTAGAGAAAATTAGTGAGAACCCTGCTCCAGGAGGACACACAAATTTGTGTATTATTTCACAGTTTTCTGTTCATTTTGCTATTTTTTGCCTACATGTATATCATCCAGTGTTTGTGTATATGCGTATTTAAAAAGAATAAAATGGGTCTGTTGTGCTGAAATGGAAAGTTCTCCCAAATACAGTAAATTAACAAAGTAAATATTTTATATAAATTTAAAAGGATAAGTAGATGATAGAGACGGACAGATGATAATAGGCGGGTAGGTGGATAGACTGGTAGATGGATATGCTGGAGTCATGTTGGAGGAAGAAAATATGAGCAGGCAACAATCATCCCTGGGGAGAGAGCCCAGAATGGGAAATGGGACTTTTATTTTTTTTTATACTTTTACTTTTCAAACTGGACACCTGTGTTGTTTTTATTTCTTTTTAATTATAGGTAGGTATAGCATTAATTCCCTTTTTTAAGCCTTCTTCCTCTCAAAACATATTCATATGATTTTAAACACCATAATTTAAAAAAATCAGTGTGATGGCTTATTACAAGGCTGCATGACATTTCTTATGTCAAATCTAGACAAAAAATTTTAGGCTTAAAGTAATGTAATATTTATTAAATCAACATACCTTAGAGTTTAGGAAATCCTTAGAATATTTGTAGTCATTAATTCAAAAACTATTTCCCAGGTTCCTTTTAGGATTTAGATAGGACGTTGGTTCCAGCAAACAGAGAGTGGTAACAGTGAGGGAGGGCACATACCCTGCAGCGGGAGGAGCGTTGATACAGTATAGACCAGATGTTCTCGGAGGAGAGGCCCCAGTAGGCCCCATTACATGTCCCCAAAAAGCAGAACATTCTCCATCCACCGTGACTGAAGTACCTGGACTCTCAAACCTGGCATTTCCATCGTCCCAGGAACCCTGTCCCTTCCCAGCTTGGTGGCTGCAGCTCAGCCACTCATGCTGGGTTTGAATTTCTTATTGCCTTGGTTCTTTTATTTATTCTATTACCTTCTCCTACTGTCATTTATTTTACTGTCTTGTGACACTAGGGTTTTTTTTTAATTATTGTTTTAAATAAGTGATATATATCACAGCACAAAACTCAACAGGCACATATGGGAGGTGGACAAACTCTAGTGGCTACCTGATACTCATTTTCTTTTCCCCCCTAACACAACCCTATATTGATAAGGGTAGCAAGTTTCTCAATGAATATTTTGCTGATCTCCTTTTGGAGCAGAATTGTCAGTAAGACATAAGCTGGGGCTGTCGAGCGAGGTGTCCAGGAAAGCTCCCTGGGCTGCCACACTGAAGCGGTGGGCACTGGTCTTCTTCCTTTCCTCTCCCTTCATGCATCAGCGTGATGGGAGTTCTAGCATTTGTCTTGTGGACCATGAGGTGCCCTGGAAGAAGGAAACCCGCACTGGGGACGCAAGCAGCAGAGGTGCAGCCCTCTGGTCCACCAACTCTATCATGGGCCTGTGGGTAGCCCTGCACAGCCTGCTTCCAGGTCTCATGCCATCTGAAGGCCATGGTCCCTACCCTCCCCTCCAAATCAAACACACACATCCATATGCTATATACCTTCAGAAATAGTGTGTGTGTATGTGTGTGTGTGCATGTCTGTGTACCCAAACTTCTGTGTGGGGGGGGGGGCGCACACGAGCACGCATCTGTGGATTCAGAGGGAGAAAAGCAGCGATGGAAATCTAAAATATTTATTTTATTTTAGTAATTTACTCCCCATTGTTTCCCAAAAGGATAGCAGTTGCTGTTGGAGATATTAGAGAGGAAGAACTAAGAAAATCATTCATTTTGTTTAGGTTTCAAAAACAAACTGTTAAATTGCTTTGCTGATATTTGCCAGAGAACTTTGGAAACCAGCACGACTTTCTATGAAAATTCCGTAAGATGTTGTTGATCAGAAAGGCATTGGAGAAAGCACTCACAAACTAAGAATTTCACACTTCGTAGCCACTCGTACATCACAGCCCCTTTGCCTTTTTTGATGTTAGGACATACAGTCTCGCAGTGATCTGCAACCCCATGCACCTGAGTGTGGATGCCTTACAATCCTAGGGGACAGATGTATATGCCTCACAGCAGCGGTCCTCAGGTAAGTAAGCAAGGTCGACCCAGTGCGGCTCCAAATGGCACCCCATGACGGCATTCCACCTCATAAAATGCAATTGTCTTAAAGGATACAATCATATTGTGTGTAACACAGATGAAAAACACAATTGAATCACAGGAGGGAGAGAAAGAGAAAATCCTGGAAGAGAAGACAATAGTTCTGTTGAAAATCAAAACCTGCTGCTTCCCAAGTTCCATAGCAGCTACTCCCTATTGCTTCCATAACCAACTTTATAAAGTGCCTGTGGATCACAGCCTCTCCTACTGGGCACATCTGTGAGTACACATTTTGACTGACACGAGGGTGCCGTGCTGGTACATGAGTCAGGAACCATGAAGGAATGGAGATGCGGTATTTTCCCACAGAGAAGAAATTTGTCCTTAAATGGTTTAGATGCACGTGCCTTAAATTCTTTATCTCATGTATTAGGTGCTAAAATTTTGTAATCAATCCCTTTGATTCCAAGTGATATTCCAAGGAATATCACTTCCTCTGCAAAAGTATTTCATCTGAACCATAATCCACTTCTGAGATGGAGAAGATAGAAAGGGGTTCACGTCATAAAAGAAAACAAGAATAACAAAAAAGTTAGAGAAATTCCTACAAATCAAGTAAAGCTCCAGAAGGCTGCCACTGTGCCCAGGCTGAGATGCAGCAGCAGAAGCCCTGTTAATGCCAGAGGATGTTGTCCTTTACCTAGCAACCACTGAGTCAGGGAGGATGAAACCTTACCAGGAAAATTGGCCAGATCTATGAATTCATCCCTGTCTTTTCAGCTTTCAAATTCATTGATGTAATTGCACATAGTATCATCTTAAGATCTTTTTTTATGTTGATGCCATTTGTAATTACATCCTCTGTGCATTCCTTCTATTGGGATTTTGTGTCATGTTTCATTTATCCTTGCTAGATATTCCATGTGCTTTTAAAAATAATACATATTCTTAATTTTTGTGTAAATGGTAAATTTGTAAATATATTTCTATAGATGATAGATATATGATACAGTTTGTTCATTCATCTGTTCAAATATTCTTTATCCCTGATTATTTTTAGTCAGCTATTTTATGTCTGTTCACATGTCTGTCTATTTGTGCCTTTTATTTATCTTAGGCAATAAAAGAGTTTCTTAGAAACATCAGGTATCTTCCAAAATTAACAGGAAATCTGACGAGCCGGGCTCAGTCAGAAACCATTGTGCCATGTAGGTAAAATCTAATATGTATACCACCAGATGCCTGGAAATGTTTGATTTAGCATAATCCATAATGGAGGCAGTTGGCCTCAGTGTAAACGCTACCACCACAATATTTTACTCTGATACTTGGGAATGTTCTCATCAATTCTTGACCCCTAAAACCACACTAATCTTTGGTTGCTCACATCAATATTTAGCACAGTTGGTTTAAGTGTTAACATTTTTGAAATCTTTCACAAAAGCAGATGCTCCTTGGCAATTCTAAATAAATACAGCACGACAAACCAGTAAATCTGAGTACATTCTGATTTTACTGGAGCATGGAGAAATACTTTCCAACTATGACTTCCAAGACAGAAATCTTAGAGAAAAAGCCTAATAGACTTGATGACACAAATAATTTTCGAACCTGTAGGGCTGTGTAAAAGCAAACATGAGCAAGGATGAAAAGTTAAGTGACAATCTAAAAAAAAAAATTTGCAACTATGTCACAAAAAGGATAACAATTCTTACTGCTTAGAGAAGGTGTTATCAATAGAAAAACAAGTTGAGGCATACATAACAAGCCACTAAAAAACAAACAGAGAGTCCCCTGGAGCAAGATGGCAGAGGTGTAAGAGACCTAGATTTCGTCTGGTCTCAGGAATTCAGCTGGATAGGGATCAAACCATTCTGAACACCTACGAACTCAACAGGAGATCGAAGAGGAGAGTAGCAACAACTCTCTGAACAGAGAAGCGACCACTTACTGGAAGGCAGGACGTGCGGAGAAGTGAATCCGAGGCGATATTCGGGAGGATAGACGGCGGGGGAGGGGCCTCCGTCGGCCGCTTCTGGCAAGTGCTAGAGCCGCGGAGCACAAAATCGGAACTTTCAGAAGTCGGCTCCACTGAGGGACGTCGCTGCAGTGGCTAAGTGGGGGGTGGAACCCTCGCGGGACAGTGTGGACTCAGGACACTCGGGGTCACAGAAAGACCGGGGGTGCCTGAGTGCGGCAGAGCTCCCAGGTATCAGAGCGGGGAAGCCGGCTGCAGAGACGGAGCCGAGGCCCGGGCTCTCAGCTCGGGGTGGCCATAAACTGTGATCCGCGGCCCAGTCGGGCCACTGCTCCTCCAGCAGGGACCCAACAAGCGGCAAAGACGGGGAGACTCCCCTCCCTCCCCCGGGAGGAGCGGCGTGGGAGCGCACGGCAGGGATCTGCTGGGTTTGGAGACTCCACACAGGGTCGGGTGCCAGAGATAGAAATGCTCGGTCACAGGCCGGGTGAGCACGGAGTGTGGCCGGAGACCGGGGAGACGGGAGTGACTGCTTTTCTCTGGGGGCGCACTGAGGAGCGGGGCCCCGAGTTCTAACCTCCTCCCGGCAGAGATTGGGAGGCCACCATTTTCACCCTGGTCCTCCAAAGCTGTGCCCAGAGCTTGCAGGGAACAAAAGCTCCTGAGAGCAAACCAGAGGAGATTGCTTAGCCCGGACCACAAGGACAGGCAATTCCGCCTCCGGCAAAGACATTTGGGAACCACGGCAACAGGCCCCTCCCCCAGAAGATCAGCACAAACAGCCAGCAAGCCAAGACCAAGTTTACCGATCAGGGAGAACGGGAGAACTCCAGCGCTAGGGGAATACTGCACATAGAATTCATGGCTTTTTTTTACTATGATTCATTAGTTCATCAAAGTTAATTTTTTTAACTGTTTTTTTTATTTTTCTTTTTCCCTTTTTCAAACATCTTATCAATCCCTTTTTTTTTAATGTTTTATTTATCTATTCATGAGAGTCAGAGAGAGAGAGAGAGAGAGAGAAGCAGAGGGAGAAGCAGGCTCACCACAGAGCAGGGAGCCCGATGTGGGACTCGATCCCAGGACCCCGGGATCATGACCTGAGCCGAAGGCAGACGTTTAACCATCTGAGCCACCCAGGCGCCCTTATCAATCCCTTTTTTAAAAAAACAATTTTATTTTTCATTTTTACAGTCATATTTTATCCCTTCATAGTAGTTACCCTTATTTTTGGCATATATATAAGTCGTTCTCTCTTTAAAATTTTCAGATACAGTTTCTTCTAACAGATCAAAATATACCCTAAATCACTAGTGTATGGCTTTGTTCTAGTCTCCTGCCTGATCACATTCTCTCCCTTTTTTCTTTTTTTTTAAATCCTCTTCTTTCTTTTTTCAAACAACTTATCTTATCAATTCCTTTTATAAAATCTTTTATAATTTTCATCTTTACAGTCATCTTCCATCCCTTCATTGTATCAACCCTTATTTTGTACATATATGTCTTTCTTCCTTTAAACTTTAGGAGGCACTTTTTTCTAACAGACCAAAATACGCCCAAAATCTAGTGTGTGCAACTAATCTATGCACTAGCCTGATCATATTTGATCATATTCTGCTTTTTTTGTATTGTTCTGTTTTTGTATTTTTGTTTTTTTCTTTTTTTTCTCTTTCTTTTTTCTTTCTTTCCCTTTCTTCTCCCCTAGTTTCAGGTCTTTTCTGATTTGTATACAGAAATGTTAGCATTTTGTTCTCTCATTCATCTATTCTCCTCTGGACAAAATGACAAAACAAAAAAATCACCTCGGCAAAAAGAACAAGAGGTAGTACCGTCAGCCAGGGACCTACTCAATACGGATATTAGTACGATGTCGGACCTAGAGTTCAGAATCATGACTTTAAAGATACTAGCTGGGCTTGAAAAAAGCGTGGAAGTTATTAGAGAAACCCTTTCTGGAGAAATAAAAGAACTAAAATCTAACCAAGTCGAAATCAAAAAGGCTATTGATGAGGTGCAATAAAAAATGGGGGCACTAATACTCTGGTTTCTCTTCAAAACGCATAAATCTTTCGCCTTTTACAAAAATGGGGGCACTAACTGCTAGGACAAATGAGGCAGAAGAGAGAATCAGCGATATAGAAGACCAAATGATGGAAAATAAAGAGGCTGAGAGAAAGAGAGAGAAACAACTACAGGATCACGAGGGCAGAATTCGAGAGATAAGCGATATGATAAGACGAAACAACATTAGAATAATTGGGATCCCAGAAGAAGAAGAAAGAGAGAGAGGGGCAGAAGGTATATTGGAGCAAATAATAGCAGAGAACTTCTCTAATGTGAGGAAGGAAACAGGCATCAAAATCCAGGAGGACAGAGAACCCCTCTCAAAATCATTAATAATAGGTCAACATCCTGATATCTAATAGTAAAACTTATGAGTCTCAGAGACAAAGAGAAAATCCTGAAAGCAGCTCGGGAGAAGAGATATGTAACCTACAATGGTAGAAATATTAGATTGGCAACAGACCTATCCACAGAGACCTGGCAGGCCAGAAAGGACTGGCAAGATATCTTCAGAGCACTAAACGAGAAAAATAGGCAGCCAAGAATACTATATCCAGCTAGGCTGTCACTGAAAATAGAAGGAGAGATAAAAAGCTTCCAGAACAAACAAAAACTAAAAGAATTTGCAAACACGAAACCAGTCCTCCAAGAAATATTGAAAGGGGTCCTCTAAGCAAAGAGAGGGCCTAAAAGCTGCATAGATCAGAAAGGAACACAGACACTATACAGTAACAGTCACCTTACAGGCAATACAATGGCACTAAATTCATACCTTTCAATAGTTACCCTGAATGTAAATGGGCTCAATGCCCCAATCAAAAGACACAGGCTATCAGATTGGATTAAAAAACAAGACCCATCCATATGCTGTCTGCAAGAGACTCATTTTAGACCCAAAGACACCCCCAGATTGAAAGTGAGGGGGTGGAAAACCATTTACCATGCTAATGGACACCAAAAGAAAGCTGGGGTGGCAATCCTTATATCAGAC